>NW_024087654.1:0-62751 GCF_009730915.1 Dioscorea cayenensis subsp. rotundata
GATGAGCATTACTATTATCAGGTTTTTAGCGCTTAATACTTGTGCATTTGTGTTACTTTCATGCATATAGGGTTGTGAAGCATAATGTTAAAGAAAGAAGCCAAACATGAAGACATAAGTCGGGTACAAGATGTCAGAATGTGTGCCAACCTAAGTGTATTCAAGCTAGCATAATGGTTTGAGGGCACAAAAAGCGGGCTAGCACATTCAAGTATCCTGGCTTGTGCATTGATAACAAGATCTTCACCAATGAGGCCGGCTATTGAGAAAAACAAAGCGATCTATGATGCAAATGTGTGTCCATTGACGTTACCTTGATGAAAACATGGATTCAAGAGTGTTTTGGGCTGGTATTGCAGCAAGTATTGTTCACAACAAGCTAAAAAGGAGAATTCCAGAGAACCCACACGGGCGTGTAGAAATTATCAACACCTGCGGCGAAATTCCATCAGGGGCCGTGTGGTACAACCATGAGACATGTCGATGCCTCTTCAAACTGCTTAACGCGTATTAGCCCTCGATTTCAGAGATTATTTTCCATTCTTTACCAAACTTGAGAGGGGCCTGTGGCAAGGGTTTTGAGAGTTATTGGAAGGGTTTTTAGAGAGGTTTTTTGGCTTCGACATCCGCCCATTTGGAAGAAGGTTATTGGGAAAACCTTTCATCAGACGACCGATCCCAGTAGGGTATCCTAGGTCGAACAAAGGGGACCTTTTGAGGAGACAAGGCTCTCCATAAGACCATCGCCATGACTATCTAGGGGTTTCTAATGGATTACTTGTTTTTACATTCGATTTGATTGTTGATTGTAACTAGCTCCATGGATAGCTAAACCCCTAGTGGGTACATGGATTTGTGAACCCTATGATGTATTTGTTTCAATAAACCTTCTATTATGTTTTTATTAATTGATGTTTTATTTGAGTTCCAATCTTGAATCCTTCCTTAGAGTGACATTAGGGTTGAGAGTTCACCTTGGTAACCCTTGTGAGTGCGTGACACACCAAAAGAGTTACACAAAGCTAGATTGGAGAGGGTTAAGAGGGTGAGTCGAGAGGTAGCAGAGAGTGAAGCGTTGAAGTGATCTTAGCACCTAGGGCATAGTTGTGACTAGGGACCTCTCACTTGTACCAAAGTGTTAGGTCTATTTCTAGGAAGAGGTTTTATCACTTGGAATTCCTATAACTCCATGTTATTCTATCCGAGTGTGAGGTGTTGAGATTGTTCGGTTTCTCCTCCGGGATATGGTATAGAGTTAGTCATGGTTGACCTTAGATTAGGGACCTTTCACCTAGACCAAAGGGTTAGGTCTATATCTAGGAAGAGGGTTTATCACTTGGAAACCCTAGAACTCAATGCGATTCTACACGAGTGTGAGCTGTTGAGATTGTTCGATTTCTCCTCCGGGACATGGTATAGAGTTAGTCGTGGTTGACCTTAGATTTGGGGCAGTGTATTGAAGGATTTTCATGACTCATTAATGCATTAGTTAGGAGGCATAATGGTCGGTTTTACACTTGAAACGATTATCCTAGGCGGAATAATATCCGAGTACCCCATTTATATCGATTGTCTTATCTCTCACTTACTTGTGCTTTTCTTTCTTGCTTCTTTTAGTCTTGTTTACATTACATCTTGTCAACACAATCATTATTCATTTTCACTTAGTTAAGAAACAATTTAAGTATTTTTACTCCCTACTCCCTGTGGATACGATACCCACTCACCTGGGATTTTATTACTCGACAAACACGTGCACTTGTGGGACTTACGCAAGGTGCGTTGTCAAGTTTTTGGTGCTGTTGCTGGGGAGTAGGCATTTAGAGATACTTTGCACTTTGTTTTCTAAGCTATTCGTTCATTTATTTTATTTCACATCTTCTTTTTCTATCATCATTCTTGTTTGTTCTTTTTCTTTTGGTATAGCTCTAGGTTATGACCTGAGGGAACCCTTCGATATTAATTAAAGGAGATCCTGAACTTGAATGTATACTCCAAAGAAAAGGTAAAGAACCTGTGCAAGAACTATCAAATCTAGTTGAAGTGAAAGTTGAAGGATCTGACAACATGGTCGAGCGTAATGAACGACAGAAAAGAACATTATCCGATACGCTCGACCATCAAGACGAGGGACATAATCTAGCATTGTGCGACTCCCCCGATTATAGTTCTACGAATTTTTGACCTAAAAACTAGCATTCATCCGATGATTCAGCTAGCTCAGTAGTCATTCAATGGTTTGGCTAATGATGATCCAAACAAGCACATGAGAGAACTTCTTTGGAAGTTTGCGATATGCTAAAGATCAACAGATGTATCGAATGATGCTAAGGAGATTGAGGGCTTTCCATTTTTCTCGTCAAGGAAAGAAGCTGGCTGGCTTCATTCCTTGCCAAAAGCATCCATCATGACATGGAATGAGATGGTCGAAGATTTTCTTGCTTGATACTTCCCTCCGTGGAAGTCGACAAACTTCAGCAATGAGAGATATTGTCGTCAGTGCAAATGCAATTGGAATCATTGTTTGAGACATGGGAGCATTTCGAGGACCTTTTGCGGAGGTGCCCACAACATGGATTTCTTGAATGGATGATCCTTCAAACTTTCTATAATGGTTTGAATATGAGTACAAGGCAATTGCTAGATGCTACCGTGGGAGGTACAATGGGGAGTAAAACTCCGGAAGAAGCTTGACTGTTAGTAGAAAACATGGCTATGAACAGTTATCAGTGGAATGTGAGGGAAAGGAAAAAGGTGGCGGGTTCCATGAAATAGATCGCATCACTTCTTTGCAGGGCAAGTGGAATCATTGAGTAAGAAGTTGAGACCTTCATTATGAATAGAGTGGCGGCCATGACTACTTGCCCTGGTGTGTCGGAGGACATGCTCCCTCCAATTGCTCTAACTCTATTGGTGATGTATCTTCAGTGGAGAAAGTTGACTTTATGGGTAATGCAATGAGGAACCAAGGTAATCCATATAGCAACACCTACAGTCAGGATTGGAAGAGTCATCCCAACTTTTCGTGGAGCAACCAAGGGGAACCAAAGGCCATGGCACCACTTGTTTTATGACAACGATGATAACACCCCTTACGTATGTCCGCAAGTGTACGGGTTTGTCGAAGTAATAAAATCCCAGATGAGTGGGGTATCCTATCCACATGGAGTAGGGAATAAAAAAACTTAAATTTTTTCTTGACTAAGTGAAAGATGAATAGTGATATGTGTGACAAGATGTGAAATAACAAAAGTAAAAGAACAAGAAAGAGAGCACAAGTAAAGGAGAAGATAAGGAAATCGATTTAAATGGGGTACCCAGATATTGTTCCGCCTAGGACAATCATTTCAAGTGCAAGAACCCTTTATTATAATTTCTAGCAGATCCAATAATGAGTTATGGAGATCCTTAAGTACATGGTCCTATATCTAAGGTCAACCATTCCTAACTCTATACATGTCACGGAAGAGAAATTGAATAACCTCTCAACCTCGCACTCGTATAGAATTTCAATGAGTTCTAGCGATTCCAAGTGACAAATCCACTTCCTAGATGTATACCTAACCCTTTGGTCTAGGTGGAAGGTCCCTAGCCACAATTAAGCCCTAGGTGCTAAAATCACTTCAACATTTCACTCTGTTGCACCTGCAACTAAGCCCCAGCGGAAGGTCATCCTTTAGCCCATTCACTCTACTATGACCACAAAGAACTTAAGAAAGTGGAGGTAGACTAAATCACACAGGAGGGTAAAGGGGACACTCCGTTACCTCTCGACTCACCCTCTCAACCCTCTCCAATCTATATTTGTCTAACTCTCGTAGTATGTCACTCACTCACAAGGGTTACCAACAAGAACTCTCAACCCTAGTGTTACTCTAAGGGAGTATTCATACAATCAAGCAATCAAGATTGGAACTCAAATAAAACATCAATTAATTGAAATCATAATAAAGAGGTTCTATAAAACGAATACATCCTAGGGTTCACAAATACCCAAGTACCCACTAGGGGTTTAGCTCTCCATGGAGCTAATTACAATCAATGAAATCAAATGTAAAAGTAAATAATCTATAGAAAACCCGCTCAATAGTCGTGGCAATAGTCTTATGGAGAGTCCTCTACTCATCCAAGAGTCTATTTGTCCGGCCTAGGATACACGTCGCCAGATCGGTGCTGATGAAAGCTCTCCCACTAAACTTCTTCTAAATGGAGTGTGTTATCGGAGCCATAGAACCTCTCCAAATCCCTAGCCAATACATCTCAAAATTCTAGCTGTAGCCCTCTCACAAGTTAGGGAAAAGATGGAGAAAAGAATGCTGAAATCGGGGCTGAAATCGGCTTTTAAATGCTGGAATCGGGAATCCACACGCTCCTGTGGATTTTTCACACGGGCATGTGGAATTAACTCATGTCCATGTGGATTCTTTGTTTTCATCCTTCTTTGGCCAGCGATGAAGCATTACCTACAGGTGTTTTTACTACAATATTTTTCTCGACAGCCTTTCACTATCGGTACACGACTCGAACCACTCCACAATCCATGCTTTCATCGAGGGTTTATATCATAGATTGCTTTGCTTCTTCAATAACGGACATGTTGGTGAAGATCTTGCTATACATGCACAAGCCGGATTGCTTCAATGTGACTGCCCTTGTGCCCTCCAAATCGTTGTGTTAACTTGAATACGAGAAGTTTGGCACACATTCCCACATTTCGAACCTGACTTATGTCTTCACGTTTGAACCTTCTCAAGATTTCCTCCAAATGGTGCATTTATGATCCACATTAGCTTCTTTCTCTAATATTCGTCCTCATAACCCTATTTGCATGAAACTAACATAAATACACACATATTAGCGCTAAAACCCGATAAAAGTAATGCTCATCATAAGAAAAGAACACTTTGCATTCTTATCGCACAAGCACTTATGAAACTCCCCCACACGTAAGCTTTTGCTTTTCCTCAAGCAAAAATTAAAACATTATGTGCATAGATGATGGAAATATTGGAAGTGCTTGGCCTTAGGTTCACCAAAGCATACAAAGAGAGCATTCTACAAGTAAGGGAAATTTCAACACTAAATTTGAAAAATCAATGCTCTAGCTAAAATCATGATTCAAAAAGGACAACAAACCCAAAATCGTATAAGTGTGTGAACTCACTCAAAACAACCCAAAGTATACTCATCAAAGTTTTAAGTACAAGGGACTTATTTATCTACAAACAGTAACAAAATTTCAAAGATGATAGTAGCTTCACACATCCTATGAGATAGCTCTTTCTCTCATTAGGTCATAACTAGTATCTGACTTATGAGAGTAGCTTCATACTTCATAGGTAGTAGCTCTTTCCACTCAACAAGCACAAATACACAATAAAACTATTTTGTTCTATCTTTTTATTTCACCATTTCTTTCACAAATAACAAAAGAAACAACAATAACTAGTCCTTTTAACATCGAACATGAGTTTCCAAAAGAGTTTAAAGAGTGAGTAGTGCAACAAGTGTCCATCAGGCAAAAATTCCTACAAATTCAAGCAAAAACAAGAGCATGAAGGCATTCAATGTTAAAAATTCTCCTAAACTCAAGAATACAATCATTACAACTAAGGTGAACCACCATTGGCTTTGTGAGCATGTATATCAATCAAAATTAATAAAAGAGATGGGTGCACAATGAAACTCTCCCACCCCCCCCCACACACTTAAGTTGTACATTGTCCCCAATGTACACATGTAAGCTCACTCATAATGTATATCAATCAAGAACAAATTTGAGAGAAGCAATCAAAACAATACTCCCTTGGCTCCTAGGGTTGCATCTGATAGAGCTAAATCCTTGGGAGTGATGTTCCAATGGGTTGTGAAGCATACACGGCCAAGTGCCAAAGCACTATTGGCCATGTCCATGACAAAGTCTCAATTCCCATGATGACAAGACCATCTGCACGCATACACGAGGTGATTCATTGAAGCTCAATAAAACAAAAACAACTCGAGTTTATAAAAGATAAGGCAATGAATACAACTCGAGAACAAAAAATGAAAATAAACTCAGAAGGAGAGTCCTTTCTGAGAATACAAGTCTGGAATAAAAATGCAAAAGTAATAAGACAAAAGAAAATAAATCAAGTGTTGGTGCCGCGCTCTAGCTCGTCTGCTGCTACGAGTGCTAGATCGAAGGGTGCTCGTGGAGGTGGTGATGGTGATGCTGGAGGGGCCTGAGGAGTCCTCTGCCGCAAGACAAATGACGAGGCAACATGTCACTCTAAAATCTGCTTTAACTTGTCAAAACGTCCTATGAACTCTAGTATCATCGTGCGGCTCGCGCAGAGCATGAATCTCAAAGCAATGTTTGCTCGGACCTCGCCAACCTCTTCCCGTGATCACCCCTCACAGCACTCTCAAGCCCGCCAAAGTGATCATGGGCTCGAGATGGTGAAAACATACCTACTTGGGGTGGGTCCTCCGCCACCAAAGATGCCTCGCCTCTATCGGTGTTGGGTCGATGCTCGAGGGCAGGCTGAGAAGCCCTCAGCATCATCACCCTTATCCCTCGCCTATCTCTAAAGTCGATAGAACCAAAGCATAAACTCCTGTCCGAACCCTGTGGACCATACCCATCAATCTTATTGTCTCCAGGCTCAGGGGCGTAGGTGTACTCGTCTTCTCGATGCCGCAAATCGTGTCCAAGAGGAACATACCCAAAACTAGTTTCTTAATGTAGATGTCCGAGAAGATCGCTCCTAATCTGGCATAGTGCCCTTGATGTCGAATGTACTTTGCGATGATGTGCCCTAGATGAATTGGTATGCAGTGCACCATCAAATATAAGTACAGAAGCTCATGCCCGCTCGTAATCGAGCAGTGTTATCACCAAGGCCATTCACTGACCTGCTCAGAATGGTGTGTTAATATCGGTACGCAGGTCGGGAAAGGCACGTGGCCTTTAACACCCCCCGGGTCGACATCGCCCCCGACCACATAACACTCGAGAAGCTTTTCGTGGTGTGAACACTCCGAGGCAATCGTCGTGACCCGGGAATACTCCTCGGTGTCGTAGAATGCCTCCTCATACAAGCCAAGCCAAACTAAAAGCTAGGTGATGCTCATGCTATGGTATTGTCCAAATGCTCCGAACTGATCGCCGTCGAGCCTGTTGAATCTCGCATAAGATCTATCAAACTCAAATGATGATAAGCCCTCAAGTGTAAGCTCATGAATGGCTGGCTCCCTAGTCGACAATAACTACCTCCATCCACCCACCAAAACGAGATCCTCGACCTCATCTACGAACTCATCTCCCTACTTTAAATCTCTTAATATGCTCATGTCCAGGAATCGAGTCTGTTCGAACCGAAGTCTTGACAAATGCTCAAAATGAGCTTGATGCTCGGGGATAGTGAATCTCATGCTCTCTGACTCAGGAAATGACTCACACGGCCGTTTCTTAGCTTGCTTCTTTGATCGAGGTGCCATAATCTGCAAAATTTAAATGGAAATCGGTTAAACCAGTTAATAAAGTAATGCTGCAAAAATCCACATGGTCGTACAGAATTTCTGCATGCCCATTAAATCACTTCTAAGTTCGTTCTAAACATGCATAATCATTCTAATTGTAGAAATGAAGCATTATTAACTAGTTTCATCAATTAAGAACAAGAACTGGTGAAGAAAACAAAACAAAAGATAGTGCTTACCGACGAGTTGAGATAGAAAACCTTGAATCGGTCAGAAAAACAAATAAAAATCCTTCCAAATCGGTAATGTGAGGTCAGGAAACAATGTAAGAGTGCTCTCAGACGAATGGAGAATGTTAGGACGAAGAGGAATGGTGATATTTTAAAAGGAACTCATGCCCCTTGGTGTTCTGTACATCCGCACGGCGTGCGAAAATTACCCATGCCCGTGCACCTCCACAATTGAGAGCCACAGGGCAGACGCACGCCCATGTGCCCTCTCGAGATATCACTCAATCTTTCTGAATGCAACCACACGAGCGTGCAGAAAATACCCATGCCCGTGCGCCCGACCCACAGGGGTAGCTGCAAGCCCTTGTGGCTTCTCTGTCCAAGCGAGAAAAATTGCTAAGTATTCTGCACGGGCGAGCAAAAATTCCGCACGGGCATGGACATTCACAGACCCAACTCACAAGGGCAAGCGCATGCCCCTGTGCCTTCTCGAGATAGAGAGAGCTCTTCTGCAGGGTTTCACATGGGCGTGCAAAAATTACCCATGCCCGTGAGTTTTTCATAAGTTCACCCACAAAGGCAAGTCCACGCCCTTGTGTTCTCTCGGGATAAGTTGCCAAGTCTCTCCAGTGCACGCTAGTGTGAAAATTATCCCACGGGCATGCGAAAGTCATGTGGTCTCTCACAAGGGCGAGTCCACGTCCCTATGCTTTCTCTTGATGAGCTCGCAATATAGATTCATGGGCGTGTGGAAATTCCACACGCCCGTGCTGATAAGTGCTTGTGCGATAAGAATTCAAAGCATTCTTTCCATGTGCTGAGCATTACTTTTCTCGGGTTTTAATGATAATAATGGCGTATTTATGTTACTTTCATGCAGGTTGGTTTGTGAGGCTGAATTTGAGATAAAGAAGCCAATGTAGTTCGTAATGCACCAATTTGGAGGAAATCTTGCTAAGGTTCAAACGCGAAGACATAGGTCAGGTTCGAAATGCGGGAATGTATACCAACCTCCTCGTATTCGAGTTAGCACAACTATTTAGAGTGGCACAAGGTTAGTCACATTCAGGCATTACTACTTGTGCATATATAACAAGATCTCCACTAACATGTTTGTTATGGAAGAAGCAAAGTGATCCACGACATAAACGTGTGCCCGTTTGTGCTACCTCGATGAAAGCATGGATTCGGGAGTATTTTGGGCCGGTACTGTAGTACCTCTATTGTGGCAGTAAAGAGGTTTGTGTAATTTTCACACGCCAATGCGGATGTACAGAACTCCAAGAGGCGTGAGTCCTTTTAAAAGGATTATCGTTTCTCTTCAACCTAATATCCTCCAATTATCTGAGAGGACTTCTACATTGTTTCCTGACCTCATATCGCTAATTTGGAGTGATTTCGCTTGGTTTTCTAGCTATTTTCAAAGCTTTTTCATCTCAACTCGACGATAAGCCCTACGTAGATCAAAGTAAAAGCGTTGTAATGGTATATTTGTGGAGTTTGAAGCGTGGTCGTGCGTTTGTTCATAGCCCTTGGATCCACACGGGCGTGTGGAAATTCTGCACAACCGTGTGGTTTTCTGCAGCTATGTTTCATTAACTAGGTTGATCAATTCTATTCCAATTTTTGCAGACTATGGCACCCAGGTCAAAGAAGCAAGCTGATAAGTACCCACGAGAGTCATCTCCTGAGTCCAAGAGCATGAGATTCACTATCCCCGTGCATCAGGCTTATTTTAAGCATCTGTTGAGACTTTGGTTCGGACAAACTCGATTCTTAGACACGAGTATATTGAGAGATTTGCAGCAGGGGAATGAGTTCATTAATGAGGTCGAGGATCTTGTTTCAGTAGATGGTTGGAGGTAGTTATTGTCGATTAGAGAGCCAGCTATCCGGGAGTTTACACTAGAGGTTCTATCAACATTCGAGTTCGACAGATCTTATGCGAGATCCGACAACCTCGATGTAGTTTAGTTCAGAGCACTTAGACATCACTATAGTGTAAGTATCACTCAGTTTTTAGTTTGGCTCGGCATATACGAGGAGGTATTTACAGACACTGAGGAGTACTCTCAATTACCGACAGATTATCCTAGAGCTCTGACCCCACAGAGAGCTTATAGAGCATTATGTGGTCAGGGCCAGTATGAGCCAGGGGTGTCCATGGCCACGTTCCTTTCCTGACTTGCTTACCGATATCTACATGCCATCATGAGCAGGTTGGTGAATGGCCGTGGTGATAGTACTGGCGTTTTGAGCCGGCAGGAGTGATAAGTACTTGTGCGATATGAATGCGAAGCGTTCTTTCCTTATGATGAGTCTTACTTTTCTCGGGTTTTTACACTAATATGTGTGTTTTTATGTTACTTTTATACAGGTAGGGTTGTGAGGCCTAGTATGAAG
Organism: Dioscorea cayenensis subsp. rotundata; assembly: GCF_009730915.1. Taxonomy (NCBI): domain Eukaryota; kingdom Viridiplantae; phylum Streptophyta; class Magnoliopsida; order Dioscoreales; family Dioscoreaceae; genus Dioscorea; species Dioscorea cayenensis. The sequence continues at coordinate 10,098 of NW_024087654.1, forward strand.
GAAAGAAACCAATGTGGATCATAATGCACCGATTTTGGAGGAAATCTTGCTAAGGTTCAAACGCGAAGACATAGGTCGGTTGTGAGATGCTAGAGTGTGTGCCAACCTCCTCGTATTTGAGTTAGCACAACCATTTGGAGGGGCACAAGGGCAGTCACACTCATGCATTCTGACTTATACACATAGAACAAGATCTCCACCAACTTGTCTGTCATTAAAGAAGCAAAGCGATCCACGACATGAAGGTGTGCCCGTTTGCGTCACCTCGATGAAAGTATGGATTCGGGAAGTATTTTAGGCCAGGGACTGTAGCAGAGCAATATAGCAAAGCAATGTAGCAGCACTGATCACAGCTGGCCGAAAATCACAATTCCAGAGAATCCACACGGGCATGTGGAAATTACCCATGCCCATGTCGAAATTCCACAGGGGCGCCCATAGGGGCGTGTGGATTCTCGATTCCAGCCCTATTTAAAGCCGATTCAGCTCGATTTCAGCATTCTTTTCTCCATCTTTTCCCCAACATGAGAGAGGTTTTGGCTAGGGTTTTGAGAGGTATTGGCTAGGGTTTTAGAGAGGTTCTACGGCTCCGACATCGTCATTCCTTTGGAAGAAGGTTTGTAGGGGAGCTTTGTCGAGGCGTTGACAAGTTCCCCTTGCGTATATCCCGCAAGTGCACGGGTTTATCGAAGTAAAAAATCCTGGATGAGCGGGTATCGAATCCACAAGGAGTGGGGAATAAAAACACTTAATCTGCTTCTTAACTATGTGAAAAATCAGTAGTGATAAGTGTGACAATGATTCAATTCTCAAAAGTAAAAACAACAAGTAAGAGAGCACGAGTAAAGGAAGAGGTAAGACAATCGATAAAGATGGGGTACTCGGATAATGCTCCGCCTAGGACAATTGTTTCAAGTGCAAGAACCCTCTATTATGCTTCCTAATCAATGCAATGGTGAGTCGTGAAAATCCTTAAATACATAGTCCCAAATCTACGGTCTACTATGCCTAACTCTATACATGTCCTGGAGGAGAGATTAGATAACCTCTCAACCTCGCACTCGAATAGAGTTGCAATGAGCTCTAGGGATTCCAAGTTATAAATCTCTTCCAAATTATAGACCTAACCCTTTGGTCCAGGTGGAAGGTCCCTAACAACAATGAAGGCCTAGATACTAAGGTCACCTCAACGCTTCACTCCGTTGCACGCGCAACTAAGCTCCAGCGGAGGGTCATCAATTAGACCATTCACTCTATTATGGCCGCAAAGAACTCGAGGAATGGAGGTAGAATCTATCACACCGGAGGGGAAAGGGGACGCTCTTGTACCTCTTGACTCACCCTCTCAACCCTCTCCAACCTAGCTTTGTCTAACGCTCATGGTGTGTCACTCACTCACAAGGTTACCAACAAGAACTCTCAACCCTAGTGTCACTCTAGGGGAAATGTTCATACAATCAAGCATTCAAGGTTGGAACTCACAACAAACATCAATTAATTGAAAGCATAATAAAGAGATTCAATGAAAAAATACATCCTAGGGTTCACAAATACCCAAGTACCCACTAATGGTTTAGCTCTCCATAGAGCTAAGTACAATCAAAGAAATAGATTGTAAAAGCAATAAATCCATAGAGAAACCCACTCGATAGTCGTGTCGATGTTCTTGCGGAAAGTCCTCTACTCGTCATCCAAGGATTCCCTTGTCTGATATAGGATACGCTTCGACAGAAGCTCCCCTACCAACCTTCTTCCAAAGGAATGACGATGTCAGAGCCATAGAACCTATCCAAAACCCTAGCCAATATGTCTCCAAACCCTTGCCGAAACCCTCTCTCAAGTTGGGGAAAAGATGGAGGAAAGAATTCTGAAATCGAGGCTGAAATCGGCTTTAAATAGGGCTGGAATCGGGCATCCACACGGTCCTGTGGATTTTTCAGACGCCCATGTTGAATTTCCACACGGGCGTGGGTAATTTCCATACGCCCGTGTGGATTCTCTGGAATTATGATTTTCTGCCGCCTGTGAATAGTGTTGCTTCAGTACTTTTGCAACAGTGCTCTGCTACAGTACCTGGCCTAAAATACTTCCCAAGTCCATACTTTCATCTAGGTGACGCAAACGGGCACACGTTCACGTTGTGGGTCGCTTTGCTTATTTAATGACGGACAAGTTGGTGGAGATCTTGTTCTATGTGCATAAGTCGAAATGCTTGAGTGTGACTGCCCTTGTGCCCCTCCAAATGGTTGTGCTAACTCAAATACGAGGAGGTTGGCACACACACTAGCATCTCACACCCGACCTATGTCTTCGCGTTTGAACCTTAGCAAGATTTCCTCCAAAATCAGTGCATTATGATCCACATTGGTTTCTTTCCTTCATACTCGGCCACACAACCCTACCTGTATGAAACTAACATAAAAACACACATATGAGTGTAAAACCCGAGAAAAGTATTGCTCAACATAAGGAAAGAATGCTTCGCATTCATATCACACAAGCACTTATCAAACTCTCCCACATTTAAGCTTTTGCTTGTTCTCGAGCAAAAGTTAAACATTATGTGCATAGATGAAGGAAATATTGGAAGTGCTTTGCCTTAGGTTCACCAAAGTGTACAGAGAGAGCATTATAAAGTAAGGGAAATTTCAACATTAAATACAAAAAATCAAAGCTCTAGCTAAAAACTTGAATCAAAAAGGACAACAAACCCGAAATCATGTATGTGTGTGAACTCACTCAAAACAACCCAAGGTATACTCCTCAAAGTTCTAAGTACAATGGACTTATTTATCTACAAAAGTGATAACAATTTCAAAGATGGTAGTACCTTCACACATCCTCTAAGGTAGCCCTGTCCAAAGCGGCCTTTAAGATGGCTTTCACACTTTCGAGGTGGTAGCTCTTATTACCGGAGTGGTAGCTTTCACTCATCCTATTGGATAGCTCTTTCTTTCATTAGGGCATAACTAGTATTCGACTTATAAGAGTAGCTTCATACTACATAGGTGGTAGCTCTTTCCACCCAACAAGCTCAAATCAACAATAAAACTATTTTATTCCTTCTGTTCATCATTCATTTTTTTTTTCAGAATTTAACACAACAAAAAACTATAACTAGTCCCTTTAACATCAAACATGAGTTTCCAATAGAGTTTAAAGAGTGAGTAGTGCACTGAGTGTAATTCGGGCAAAAATTCCTAAAAATTCAAATAAAACTAGAGCATGAAGATATTCAATGTTAAAAACTCTCCTAAACTCAAGAATACAATTATTGGAACTAAGGTGAACTGCCATTGGCTATGTGAGCATGTATAACAATCAAAACTAATGTAAAAGATACGTGCACTATGAAACTCCCCCCCCCCTCTCACACTTAAGTTGTACATTGTCCCTAATGTACACATGCAAGCTCACTCATAATGTATATCAATGAAGAATATATGTGGGAGAAGCAATCAAAACAATACTCCCCTATTATCTCGTTTGATGGAGCTAAGTCCTTGGGAGTAATGTTCCGACGGGTTGTGAAGCTCACACGGTCAAGTGCCAAAGCACTTAGGCCGTACCCATGACAGAGTCTCAATTCCCATGATGACAAGACCATCTGCACGCATACACGAGGGGGTTCAGTGAAGCTCAATAAAACAAAAACAACTCGAGTATATATAAAAGATAGACAATGAATACAACTTGAGATGCAAAATGAAAATAAACTCAGAAGGAGAATCCTTTTCGAGTGAACAAAGTCTAAAAATAAAAATGCAAAAATAAAGAAAATGTAGAAAAAAATAAAAGTCAAATGTCGTGATCACGCCTGCTCGCTCCTCCGCCACTCGCTGGTGGGGGAAACATATGGTGGATCCACCGGTGCTGGTATAGGAGATGGGTGTGCAGGAGATGCCGAGGGGGGTTGAGGAGTCCTCGGTCGCAAGACAAATGATGAGGCGATGTCTCGCTCTAAGATCTGCTGTAATACGTCAAAACGTGCCATGAACTCTGTGTACTGAGTGGCTTGCGTAGCCCTAATCTCGGCAATCTCTGCTCAAGCCTCAGCCACCTCTTCCGTATCACTCCCACCGCACTCTCGAGCCTCTCGAAGTGATCATGGGCTCAAGATGATGAAAACATACGTACGGGGGGAGCGTCCTCTGCCGCCGAAGGTGTCTCGGTCTCCATCGGTGCTAACTGAGGCTGGGGAGTAGGCTGGGAAGCCGTGGCATGATCACTCTCACCCCCCTTGTCCGAACTGTACAGACAATACCCATCAATCTCAGTGTCTCTAAACTCAGGGGGGTAGGTATACTTGTCTTCTCAGCCCCACGAATCACATGCAAGAGACCCATGCCTAGCACTAATCTCGTAATGTAGGGGCTCGAGAAGATCGCTCCCAATCTAGCATAATGCCCCTGATGTCTGATGTACTCTGCCATGATGTGTCCTAAGTGAATTGGTACGCACTGCACCATCGAGTACAAGTACAGAAGTTCCTGTCGGCTCAGAACACCAGTACTATCACCACGGCCATTCACCAACCTACTCATGATGCATGTAAATATTTGTATGCAGGTCAGGAAAGGCACATAGCCTTGGACACCCCCGGCTCGTACTGACCCTGACCACATAGCACTCTATAAGCTCTCTGCAGGGTCAAGGCTCCAGGATAATCAGTCAGTAACTGAGAGTACTCCTCAGTGTCTATGAATGCCTCCTCATACAAGCCAAGTAGAACTGAAAACTGAGTAACGCTCAAGCTATGGTGGTGTCCAAATACTCTGAACTGAATGGCATCAATACTGTCAAAGCTCGAATAGGATCTGTCAAAATCAAATGATGACAAGACCTCCAATGCGAGCTCTCGTATGGCTGGCTATCTAATAGTCAATAACTGTCTCCAACCACCTACCGATACAAGATCCTCGACCTCGTCTGCCAACTCGTCTCCCTGCTGCAGATCTCTTAGTATACTTGTATCAAGGAATCGAGTCTGTCCAAAATGAACTCTCGATAGCCGCTCAAAATGAACTCTGTGCTCTGGAATGGTGTAACTCATGTCCTCAGACTCGGAAGATGACTCACACAGCCGCTTATCAGCTTGCTTCTTCGACCGGGGTGCCATAATCTGTAAAATTTGAGAAGAAATTGCTCAAACAAGATGATAAAGCATTACTACAGAATTCCACACAGTCTTGCGGAATTTTCGCACACCTGTGTGGATCCACGGGGTGTGAAAACCGCACAACCGCACCACAAGAATCCAAAAATAAAGCTTAAAAATACTTCTAACTTGGTTCTTGACAAGGTCCCCTTGCGTATATCCCGCAAGTGCACGGGTTTGTCGAAGTAATAATCCCGGGTGAGCGGGTATCGAATCCACAGGGAGTAGAGAATAAAAATACTTAATTCGATTCTTAGCTATGTGAAAGATCAATGATAATGAGTGTGATAATGATTCAATTCTCAACAATAAAAACAACAATAAAAGGAACAAAAGTAAAGAAGGGGGGTAAGGTAATCGATAAAGATGGGGTACCCGGATAATGCTCCGCCTAGGATAATTGTTTCAAGTGCAAGAACCCTCTATTATGCTTCCTAATCAATTCAATGGTGAGTCGTGGAAATCCTTAATTACATAGTCCCAAATCTAAGGTCAACTATGCCTAACTCTATACATGTCACGGAGGAGAAATCGAACAATCTCAACACCTCGCACTCGCATAGGGTTGCAATGAGCTCCAGGGATTCCAAGTGATAAATCTCTTCCTAATTATAGACCTAACCCTTTGGTCCAGGTGGAAGGTCCCTAACCACAATTAAGCCCTAGATACTAAGATCACCTCAACGCTTAACTCCATTCCACGGGCAACTAAGCCCAAGCGGATGTTCATCCCTTAGACCATTCACTCTATTACAGCCGCAAAGAACTCGAGGAACAGAGGTAGAATCTATCACACCGGAGGGGAAAGGGGACGCTCTTGTACCTCTCGACTCACCCTCTCAACCCTCTCCAACCTAGCTTTGTCTAACGCTCGTGGTGTGTCACTCACTCACAAGGTTACCAACAAGAACTCTCAACCCTAGTGTTACTCTAGGGGAAATATTTGATAAGTGCTTGTGCGATATGAATGCGAAGTGTTCATTCCTTATGTTGAGCATTACGTTTCTCAGGTTTTTACATTAATATGTGTGTTTTTATGTTACTTTTATGCATGTATGGTTATGAGGCTGAGTATGAAGGAAATAGGCCAATGTGGATCATAATGCATCTATTTTGGAGGAGATCTTGCTAAGGTTCAAACGCGAAGACATAGGACAAGTGTGAGATGTTAGAGTGTGTGCCAACCTTCTCGTATTCGAGTGAGCACATCCATTTGGAGGGCACAAAGTCAGTCACACTCGAGCATTCTGTATTATGCATATAAGAACAAGAGCTCCACCAACATATATATCATTGAAGAAGCAAGTGATTCACGACGTGAACGTGTGCCCGTTTGCGTTACCCCGATGAAAAATATGGAATTGGGACGTTATTCAGGTCGAAGACTATAGCAGAGCAATGTAGCAAGTACTGTAGCAGCAATGTTCATAGCCGGCCGAGAAATCAGAGAAACAGAGAATCCACATGAGCGTGTGGAAATTATCCACGCTCATGTAGAAATTCCGTACGGGCACGTGTAGCGTCCACGCCAGTGGAGTTGCCCGATTCCAACCCTATTTAAAGCCGATTCAGCCCCGATTTTGGTATTCTTTTCTCCATCTTTTCCCCAACTTGAGAGGGGGCTTCGGCTAGGGTTTTGAGGGGTATTGGCCAAGGTTTTGGAGATGTTCTACGGCTCCGACATCATCATTCCTGAGGAAGAAGGTTGGTAGGGGAGCTTCCGTCGAGGCGTATTGACAAGTTCCCCTTGCTTCTATCCCGCAAGTGCACGGGTTTGTCAAAGTAATAATCCCGGGTGAGCGGGGTCGAATCCATAGGGAGTAGGGAATGAAAGTACTTAATTTGGTTCTTAGCTATGTGGAAGATCAATAATGATTGGTGCGAAATTGATTCAATTCTCAATAATAAAAGAAACAAGTGAGAGAGCAAGAATAAAGAAAAAGGGTAAGGCAATCGATAAAGATAGGGTACTTGGATGATGCTTCACCTAGGAAAATTGTTTCAAGTGCAAGAACTATCTATTATGCCTCCTAATCGATGCAATGGTGAGTCGTGGAAATCCTTACATACATAGTCCCAAATCTAAGGTCAACTATGCCTAACTCTATTCATGTCTCGGAGGAGAGATTAAGTAACCTCTCAACCTCGCACTCGAATAAAGTTGCAATGGGCTCTAGGGATTCCATGTGATAAATCGCTTCGTAATTATAGACCTAACCCTTTGGTCCAGGCGGAAGGTCCCTAGCCACAATTAAGCCCTAGATACTAAGATCCCCTCAACGCTTCACTCCATTGCACGCCAGAACTAGGCCCCCAGCGGTGGTTCATCCCTTAGACCATTCACTCTATTATGGCCATAAAGAACTCAAGGAACGGAGGTAGAATCTATCACGTCGGAGGGGAAAGGGGACGCTCCCCTGCACTCTCGACTCACCCTCTCAACCCTCTCTAACCTAGCTTTTGTCTAACGCTCGTGGTGTGTCACTCACTCACAAGGTTACCAACAAGAACTCTCAACCCTAGTGTCACTCTAGGGGAAATGTTCATACAATCAAGCATTCAAAGTTGGAACTCACAATAAACATCAATTTATTGAAAGCATGATAAAGAAGTTCAATGAAACGAGTACATCCTAGGGTTCACAATTACCCAAGTACCCACTAGGGGTTTAGCTCTCCATGGAGCTAAGTACAATCAAAGAAATTGAATGTAAAAGCAATGAATCCATAAAGAAACCCCCTCGATGGTCATGTCGATGGTCTTGTGGACAGTCCTCTACTTGTCGTCCAAGGATTCCTTCGTCCGGTATAGGATACGCCTCGATCGAAGCTCCCCTACCAACCTTCTTCCTAATGGAATCACGATGTCAGAGCCGTAGAACCTCTCCAAAACCTTGGCCAATACCGCTCGAAACCCTAGCCGAAACTCTCTCACAAGTTGGGGAAAAGATGGAGAAAAGAATGCTGAAATCAGGGCTTAAATCGGCTTTAAATAGGGCTGGAATCAAGCGACTGCACGGGCGTGTATGGTGTCACACGCCCCTGTGGAATTTCCACACGGGCGTGGATAATTTCCACACGCCCGTGTGGATTCTCTGTTTCTCTGATTTCTCGGCCGGGCTACCACAGTGCTTGCTACAGTATTTTGCTACATTACATGCTACAGTACTCTACCGGAAATACTCCCGAATTCCATACTTTCATTGGGGTAACGCAAACGGGCACACGTTTACGTCGTGAATCACTTGCTTCTTCAATGATGTACACGTTGGTGGTTCTCTTGTTCTTATATGCATAAATAAGAATGCTCGAGTTTGACTGCCTTTGTGCCCCTCCAAATGAATGTGCTCACTCGAATACGAGGAGGTTGGCACACACTCTAGCATCTCACACCTGACCTATGTCTTCGTGTTTGAACCTTAGCAAGATCTCCTCCAAAATAGGTGCATTATGATCCACATTGGCCTATTTCCTTCATACTCGGCCTCACAACCCTAACTGCATAAAAGTAACATAAAAACACACATATTAATGTAAAAACCTGAGAAAAATAATGCTCAACATAAGGAATGAACGCTTCGCATTCATATCACACAAGCACTTCTCAAACTCCCCCACACTTAAGCTTTTGCTTGTCCTCAAGCAAACATTAAAACATTCTGTGCATCAATGAAGAAAATGTTGAAAGTGCTTGGCCTTAGGTTCACCATAGTATACAAAGATAGCATTCTACAAGTAAAGAAAATTTCAACACTAAATATGAAAAAATCAATGCTCTAGCTAAAAACTTGAATCAAAAAGGATAACAAACCCGAATTTCGTGTAAGTGTGTGAACTCAGTCAAAACAGCCCAAGTTATACTCCTCAAAGTTCTAAGTGCAAGGGACTTATTTATCTACAACAAGAAAACAACAAAAATTTCAAAAACGATAGTAGCTTCACACATCCTCTAAGGTAGCCCTTTCCCAAGCGGCCGCTAAGGTGGCTTTCACACTTTCGAGGTTGTAGCTCTTTCTACCCGAGTGGTAGCTTTCACTCATCCTATGAGATAGATCTTTCCCTCATTAGGGCATAACTAGTATCCGACTTATGAGAGTAGCTTCATACTTTATAGGTGGTAGCTCTTTCCACCCAACAAATACAAATAAGCAATAAAACTATTTTGTTCCTACTTTTCATTTTTTTTTTTAATTAGCACAAGAAACTAAACCTAACTAGTCCCTTTAAGATCGAACAAGAGTTTCCAATAGAGTTCAAAGACTGAGTAGTGCACTAAGTGTAAATCGGGCAAAAATTCCTAGACATTCAAGCAAGAACTAGAGCATGAAAACATTCAATGTTTGAAATTCTCCTAAACTCAAGAATACAACCATTGCAACTAAGGTGAACCGCCATTGGCTATGTGTGCATATAACAATCAAGAACAGTAGAAAAGATGTGTGCACTATGAAACTCCCCCCACACTTAAGTTGTACATTGTCCTTAATGTACACATGCAAGCTCACTCAAAATATATCATTCAAAAAAATAGATGTGGGAGAAGTAATCAACACAATACTCCCCTGACTCCTAGTGTTGCGTTTGATGAAGCTAATTCATTGGGAGTAGTGTTCCAACGAGTTGTGAAGCTCACACGGCCAAGTGCCAAAGCACCTTGGCCGTGCCCATGACTAAGTCGCAATTTCCAAGAAGACAAGACCATCTGCACGCATACACGAGGGGGTTCAGTGAAGCTCAAGAAAAACAAAAATAACTCGAGTGTATAAAAGATGAAGCAATGAATACAACTCGATAATTCAAAATAACATAAACTCAGAAGGAAAATCCTTTCTGAGTGAACAAGTCTAAAAACAAGAAAATAAGATAAAGTAAAATGCATGAAAGTAAAAGAAAGCTCAAGTGTCGAAGTCGCTCTCGGTCTCCGCTACTGCTGCTGCTGAAGTGGATGCATATAGTGGATCCTCTGGTGCTGGGGTAGAGGATAGAGGTGCTGGAGGCACTGATGATCCAGGTCTCATGAGATCTCGAAGGAGATCGAATCAGGCCATAAGATCTGTGTACTGAGCCGACTGTAAAGCCCGGAGCTCCTCTATCTCAGTCTGAATCTCGGTAACATCAGTCTCCAGCCTATTGATACGATCATAGGCTCGAATACCCGGTGCTACAGAAGATGGAGGAGTCTGCTGGACACCCCCCGTAGTATCTCCTTCGCTTCTGGTGGTCTCAGCGGTAGCTGGAGTGAGAATATAAACCCCTGGCACAAACCTCCGTACCAACCCCATCATCCTGATCGTATCGAACATAAGAGCGATGGGCACAGCTGTCCTCTCAGCACCACGTAGAGCGTCGCCCAACCCTATTCCTAGAATGAGTCTGGTGATATAAGGGCCCGCAAATAGTAGACCCACTCTCGTCGAACGACCCTGGTACTGCAAAACATCTGCTGAATGCACCCTAAGTGAAGTGGTATATTGCGAGCCATGGAGTATAAGAAAAGCAGATCCAGTCTGGTCAAAGCGGCTGTGTTATCTGCTCGACCTGTCACGGACCTGTTGATGACTGCGTGTACGTATCTGTAACTGAACTGGGACAAACTAGAAGCCTTCGATAATCCCGGTTCGTACTCCCCACGCCCACACAAAATCCTATATGCATGATATGGGGTGACTGACACTGGAAAATCTACTGGTAGTCGGCCATACTCCACGGTGCCTGTATAAGTGACATTGTACATGCCCGTCCTAATTGAAAACTTAGTGACGCTCATAGAGAATGGATGTCAACTCTCCCATGTAGCAATCGAAACTCAAAGGACGCTAAAACCTCTAGCGTAAGTGTGCGGTAAGCCGGTTCACTAATTGTCAGCAGCCTCCTCCAGCTTCCCACTGCCAGCATCTCATCAATCTCATTAATCACCTCATCACCCTGCTGAACCTGTTGAAGCACTTGTACATCTGCAAAGCAAGTCTAACCAAACCCGAGTGCTGAAAGTCTCTCGAAGCGAGCCTGATGCTCGGGGTTCGGGAATTCCATATGTATCGGCTCGGGTGAAGTAAGTCTGAGGTGCTTAACTATGCCTAACTCTATACATGTCCCAGAGGAGAAATCGAACAATCTCAACACCTTGCACTCACATAGAGTTGCAATGAGTTCTAGGGATTCCAAGTGATAAATCTCTTCCTTAATATAGACCTAACCCTTTGGTCCAGGTGGTAGATCCCTAACCACAATTAAGCCCTAGATACTAAGATCACCTCAACGCTTCACTCCGTTGCACCCGCAACTAAGCCCCAGCAGATGTTCATCCCTTAGACCATTCACTCTATTATGACCACAAAGAACTCGAGGAATGGAGATAGAATCTATCACGCCAGAAGGGAAAGGGGACGCTCCTGTACATCTCGACTCGCCCTCTCAACCCTCTCCAACCTAGCTTTGTCTAACGCTCGTGGTGTGTCACTCACTCACAAGGTTACCAACAAGAACTCTCAACAATAGTGTCACTCTAGGGGAAACGTTCATACAATCAAGCATTCAAGATTGGAACTCACAATAAACATCAATTTATTGAAAACATAATAAAGAGATTCAAAGAAACAAATACATCCTAGGGTTCACAATACCCGAGTACCCACTAGGGGTTTAGTTCTCCATGGAGCTAAGTACAATCAAAGAAATAGAATGTAAAAGCAATGAATCTATAAAGAAACCCCCTCAATGGTCATGTCGATGGTCTTGTGGGGAGTCCTCTACTCGTCGCAAGGGATCTTTTGTCCGGCCTAGGATACACCTCGCCGGATCGGTGCCGACGAAAGCTCTCCCAATAACCTTCTTCCAAACGACGCGTGATGTCGGAGCAATAGAACCTCTCCAAAAACCTAGCCAATACCCCTCGAAACCCTAGCCAAAGCCCTCTTACAAGTTGGGGAAAGGTTGGAGAAAAGAATACCAAAATCGGGGCTGAATCAGCTTTCAATGGGGCTGGAATTGGGCGACTACACGGGCGTGGATGCTCCACTCGCCCGTGCGGAATTTCCACACGGGCGTGGATAATTTCCCCTCGCCCATGTGGATTCTCTGTTTCTCTCGTTTCTCGGCCGGCTGTGAACAGTGCTGCTATAGTATATCCTACAATGTTGCTACAGTATTCGACCTGAATAGCTTCCCAATTCTATACTTTCATCGGGGTAACACAAACGGGCACACGTTCATGTCGTGGATCACTTGCTTCTTCAATGGTGTACATGTTGGCGAAACTCTTGTTCTATGTGCATAAGTCGGAGTGCTCGAGTGTGACTGCCTTTGTGACGCTCCAAATGGATGTGCCAACTCGAACACGAGGAGGTTGGCACACACTCTAGCATCTCACATCGACCTATGTCTTCGCGTTTGAACCTTAGCAAGATTTCCTCCAAAATCGGTGCATTGTGATCCACATTGGCCTATTTCTTTCATACTCGGCCTCACAACCCTACCTGCATAAGACTAACATAAAAAACACACATATTAGTGTAAAAACCCGAGAAAAGTAATGCTCAACATAAGGAATGAACGCTTCGCATTCGTATCCCACAAGCACTTATCAAACTCCCCCACACTTAAGCTTTTGCTTGTCCTCAAGCAAAAATTAAAAACGTTATGTGCATCAATGAAGAAGATATTGGAAGTGTTTGGCCTTAGGTTCACCAAAGTATACAAAGAGAGCATTCTACAAGTAAGGGAAATTCCAACACTAAATACGAAAAATCAATGGTCTAGCTAAAAACTTGAATCAAAAAGGAAAGAAAACCCGAAATCATATACGTGTGTGAACTCACTCAAAAACAACCCAAGGTATACTCCTCAAAGTTCTAAGTACAAGGGACTTATTTATCCACAAAAGTGACAACAATTTCAAAGATGGTAGTAGCTTCACACATCCTCGAAGGTAGCCCTTTCCAAAGCGGCCGCTAAGGTGTCTTTCACACTTTCGAGATGGTAGCTCTTTATACCGGAGTGGTAGCTTTCACTCATCCTATGAGATAGCTCTTTCTCTCATTAGGGCATAGCTAGTATCCGACTTATGAGAGTAGCTTCATACTACATAAGTGGTAGCTCTTTCCAGCCAACAAGCACAAATAAATAATAAAACTATTTTTTTCTTTATTTTGGTTTTCCATTTTTTTTTAGCACAAGAAAATAAACCTAACTAGTCCCTTTAACATTGAACATGAGTTTCCAATAGAGTTCAAAGAGTGAGTAGTGCACTAAGTATAAATCGGGCAAAAAACTCCTAAAAATTCAAGCCAGAACTAGAGCATGAAAACATTCGATGTTAAAAATTCTCCTAAACTCAAGAATACAATCATTGCAACTAAGGTGAACCACCATTGGCTATGTGAGCATATATCAATCAAGAACAATAGAAAAGATGTGTGCACTATGAAACTCCCCCCCACACTTAAGTTGTATATTGTCCCCAATGTACACATTCAAGCTCACTCAAAATATAAATCATTTAAAAGCAAATGTGGGAGAAGCAATCAAAACAATACTCCCCTGACTCCTAGTGTGACGTTTGATGAAGCTAGTTCATTGGGAGTAGGGTTCCAACGGGTTGTGAAGCTTACACGGCCAAGTACCTCAGTACCTTGGCCGTGCCCATAACTAAGTCTCTATTCCCAAGAAGACAAGACCATCTGCACGCATACACGAGGGGGGGTCAGTGAAGCTCAATAAAATAAAAACAACTCCAGTATACAAAAGATAGAGCAATGAATACAACTCGAGACCACAAAATGAAAATAAACTCAGAAGAAAAATCCTTTATGAGTATACCAATCCAAAATAAAATGCAAAAAATAAAATACGAAAAATAAGAACAAAGAAGGTAAAGACGCCTCAAGGTGAAGACATTTAATCCACGAAAAACAAGAGTTGGCGAAGAAAAAAGGATACCGATGAAATAAATGCCAAAACTCTGAAAATCGGCAAGATATGAGACGAAAAATCCTTCAAAACAACGGTGATCGATCGAGAAGATGGTCAGAAGTAGTTTTTAGACGACTGAAGATGAGGAATGAGATGGTTCACAAGGTTTTTAAGGAAAAAATCGCGTCTCTTTGAATTCTTTGCATTCACACGGGCGTGTGGAAATTACCCACGCCCGTGCGCCCCATTACAAGAGAGCCACAGGGGCGCTCACACGCCCCTGTGCGCTCTCGGGAAAACACTCCTTCGACTCTGACTGCTCTCGCACGGGCGTGCGGAAAAAACCCACGCCTGTGCACTCGATCCACAGGGGCAGCCGCACACCCCTGTGGCTTCCCTGGACATCTGAGAAAAATGCCATGTGTTCTACACGCCCCTGTGCCTTCTCGGGATGGAGAGAACTCCTCTTCAGGGTTTCGCACGGGCGTGTGGAAATTACCCACGCCCTGCACGGTTTTCACAGGTCGCCCTGCGAGGCGAGTCCACGCCCGTGTGCTCTCGGGTTAATCCGCCCAACTCGCAGGGAATTCACACGCCCATGCGGAAATTACCCACGGGCATGTGATAGTCACATGGTCATTCACAGGGGCAGCCGCACGCCCCTGTGCCTTCTCTAGATGAGCTCGTACTACAAATCCACGGGTGTGCGGAAATTCCACACGCCCTGTGTTTCTCTGGATGCCTTAGAAAAAAATCTACAGTGCTCGCAGAAAAAAATCTCGAAGATGTTTACACACTCGAGACTGCCCTATTATGCAAATTTCACAAGTGAAAAACATGAAATAGAGCTCAAACGACATAAATTCGCCAATTCCAATTGAAAACACATGATGAATACTCAAAGCCTACAAGAAAATCTCAGCACAAGCATCTAAAAGACAAGACACCAACACTTAATAATTTATTCATGCAAACAAACTAAACTAGAATATTAGAAACATAAAACACTTGGGTTGCCTCCCAAGAAGCGCTTGTTTAACATCACTAAGCTTGACGTACCTTGTCTTACCTCACGGGGGTTCATATCTTACCCATGACTTGAAAGCATGATGAGCACAATCTATTGAAAGTAGAGGGTGTATTATCTGGCTTGGGACCACCTAGCAATGGTTCATCCAACTACTTCCATTCACGGACATCTCCAACAGCCTTGGAGTGTTTCCGGTGGCGTCTCCTAGCCCTCTTCATTTTCCAGAGCACCTTCTTCAAGATCCCCGGGGTAGATGGTACTTCTACCATCGATCTAGGCATCATTACATCTTCATGTCACTCCTCTTGGTCGAACAAACCTTCATACGGATCCGGATTGAACATTTCCTGCATTTATTCATCAACAATTTCATCAGTAGTGTCTACAAAGTATAAAGTGTCATTGAAATCAAGGGAATGCCGCATAGCTTCATCAAGGCGGTATGTGAGCTTGTCATCTCCAACTCTCAATGTGAGCTCTCCGCCGTCCATGTCAATCAATGCTTTGGAATTCCGCAAGAACGGTCTCCCAAGTATCAAGGGTACATCCGCATCCTCATCGACATCTAGCACTACAAAGTCAACCAGAAAAATGTACTTGTCCACCTTAACAAGCACGTCTTCAATGATGCCTCTCGGATGTCGCACTGTTCGGTCCGCTAGTTGCAAAGTCATCCGAGTAGGCCTAGGCTCGCCCAAGCCTAGCTTTTGAAAGAAAGTGTATGGCATGACATTGATACTAGCCCCTGAGTCCGCTAATGCCATTTCCCCACCTAAATTGCCAATATTACATGGAATGATGAAGCTTCCCGGTTTTTTCTTCTTGTTCGGCATGATCTTTTGCAATATCGCCGAGCATGAAGCATCTAAAATCACTGAAGCACTTTCCTCAAACTTCCTCTTGTTATAGTCAACAAGTCTTTCAAGAACTTCGCATACTTAGGCATTTGGGCTAATGCATCAACAAAAGGAATATTGATGTGGAGCTGCTTGAACAAACTCAGGAACTTCTTGTACTATTCATCCCCTTGGTCATTTTTCAATCTAGAGGGATAGGGGATTCTTGGCTTAAAAGCTGGGGGTGCCACCTCTTTCTCTTTGCTCGTCCCCTCTTTTACCTCTATAACCTCGGGTGCATGTTCTTTTGGCATCTCACTCGGAAGCCTACCTTCAACCTCACGACCACTTCTCAAAGTGATCGCCTTCGCATGCTCTCTAGGGTTGGTCTCTGTATTGCTCGACAAGCTTCCATGTGGCCTTTCAGAGAGAGACTTCGCAATTTGCCCCACCTGATTTTCAAGGTTATGCAAAAAAGCGGTGTGGTTGCGAAGTGTAGCCTTGACTGATTCAAACCTTGCATTTTCAGATTGCATAAATCTAGCCAAGTGCTTCTCTAAGTTAGTCATTCTGGTTTCCAAACCTGAGACTATGTTTTCCACCTGAGGGGCTTGTTGTTGTTGTTGTTGGAAACCCGGTGGCCCAATGGCCTTTTGTGAACCCTGATTACTCCATGAGAAATTGGGATTATTCTTCCAACCTGAATTGTAGGTATTGCTATATGGGTTTCCTTGAGGTATCATGCCATTACCTAAAAAATCAACGTTCTCCACCGAAGAAACATCACCGATAGAGATCGTGCAATCGGAGGGAGCATGTCCTCCATCACACCCGGTGCAATTAGTCATGGCCGCCACTCTATTTGAAGTTAGAAGATCTAACTTCTTACTTAAATTTTCCACTTGAGCCGCCAATGAAGTTACCGCATCTATTTCATGGAGACCGGCCACTTTTTTCTTCTCCTTGGCATTCCATTGGTAGCAATTTAATCCCATTTCTTCAATTAACTGATGGGCCTCATCGGGGGTCTTGCTACCTAAGGTACCTCCTGCTGCTGCATTCAAGAGTTGCCTTGTACTCGGGTTCAAACCATTATAAAAGGTCTAAACAATCATCCACTCCGAGAATCCGTGTTGCGGGCACTTTCTCAGGAGCTCCTTGAACCTTTCCCATGTCTCGAATAAAGACTCCAATTCCAACTGAATAAAGGATGAAATCTCATTCCTAATCTTTGCTGATTTTCCCGGAGGGAAATAACGGGCTAGAAAAGCTTCTACCATCTCCTCCCATGTGGTAATTGATGCTCTAGGTAATGAGTGTAGCCACTGCTTCGCTGTCCCCTTTAGGGAAAATGGGAAGGCTCTCAACTTGATGGCATCATCCGTCACTCCATTTATCTTCAGCATATCACACACCTCGAGAAAACTCTCTATATGACTGTTTGGATCCTTTTCGGCCAAACCGTTGAACTGTGCGGATTGCAACAACATGTGGATGAATGCCTGCTTCAACTCAAAGTTCTGAGCTGTAATCGGGGAACGCACAATACTCGATTGTGTCCCCAACACTGAAGGTCTGGCACAATCAGATAATGTTCATTGTTGCTCATTCTGTTCTGCCATGTTTTCAGATCCTTCCATTTCCAAATCAGCTAGATTAGACTGTTCTTGCACAGGCTCTTTCCCTTTTTTCTTAAGTGTACGTTCAAGCTCAAGATCTCCTTCAACCAATATTGAGGGATTCCCTCGGGTCATAACCTGGAGCTGCACCCAAAAAGAAAGAAAAATAAATCAGAACGATGATAGAATAAGAAGATCGGAAATAGAATGTATGGTAAAATAGCTAAGAAAAATAAAGTGCAAAGTATCTCTAAACGCCTACTCCCCGCAATGGCACCTAAAATTTGACAAGGTCCCCTTGCGTATATCCCGCAAGTGTACACGTTTGTCGAAGTAATAATTCCCGATGAGCGGGTATCGAATCCACAGAAAGTAGTTAATAAAAACACTTAATCCGCTTTTTAGCTATGTGAAAAATCAATAGTGATAAGTGTGACAATGATTCAATTATCAAAAGTAAAATCAACAAGTAAGAGAGCATGAGTAAATGAGAAGGTAAGGCAATCGATAAAGATGGGGTCCTCGGATAATGCTCTGACTAGGATGATCGTTTCAAGTGCAAGAACCCTCTATTATGCTTCCTAATCAATGCAATAGTCAGTCGTGGAAATCCTTCATTACATAGTCCCAAATCTAAGGTCAACTATGCCTAACTCTATACATGTCCCGGAGGAGAAATCGATCAATCTCAACACCTCACACTCGCATAAAGTTGCAATGAGCTCTAGGGATTCCAAGTGATAAATCTGTTCCTAATTAAAGACCTAACCCTTTGGTCCAGGTGGAAGGTCCCTAACCACGATTAAGCCCTAGATACTAAGATCACCTCAATGATTCACTCCGTTGCACGCGCAACTAAGCCCCAGCGGAGGGTCATCCCTTAGACCATTCACTCTATTATGGCCGCAAAGAACTCGAGGAACGGATGTAGAATCTATCACGTCAGAGGGGAAAGGCGACGTTCTTGTACCTCTCGACTCACCCTCTCAACCCTCTCCAACCTAGCTTTGTCTAACACTCGTGGTGTGTCACTAACTCACAATGTTACCAACAAGAACTCTCAACCCTAGTGTCACTCTAGGGGAAATGTTCATACAATCAAGCATTTAAGGTTGGAACTCAAAATAAACATCAATTAATTGAAAGCATAATAAAGAGATTCAATGCAATGAATACATCCTAGGGTTCACAAATACGAAGTACCAATTAGGGGTTTAATTCTCCATGGAGCTAAGTACAATCAAAGAAATAGAATGTAAAAGCAATGAATCCATAGAGAAACCACCTCGATAGTCATGTCGATGGTCTTGTGGAAAGTCCTCTACTCGTCGTCCAAGGATTCCCTCGTCCGGTATAGGATACGCCTCGACGGAAGCTCCACTACCAACATTCTTCCTAAGGAATGACGATGTCAGAGCCGTATAACCTCCCCAAAACCTTAGCCAATACCTCTCAAAACCCTAGCCGAAACCCTCTCCCAAGTTGGGGAAAAGATGGAGAAAAGAATGCTGAAATCGGGCCTGAATCGGCTTTAAATAGGGCTGGAGTCGAGCGACTACATGGGCCTGTGGATTTTTCACACGCCCATGTGGAATTTCCGCATGGGCGAGGATAATTTCCAAACGCCCATGTGGATTCCCTGAATTCCTGTTTTCTCGGCCAGCTTGAATAGCTTCCCGAATCCATACTTTCATCGGGGTAACGCAAACAGGCACACGTCCACGTCGTGGATCACTTGCTTCTTCAATAATAGACAAGTTCGTGGAGCTCTTGTTCTATGTGCATAAGTCGGACTGCGCGAGTGTGACTGCAGTTGTGCCCCTCGAAATGGATGTGCCAACTAGAATACGAGGAGGTTGGCACACACTCTAGCATTTCACACCCGACCTATGTCTTCGCGTTTGAACCTTAGCAAGATTTCCTCCAAAATCGGTGCATTACGATCCACATTGGCTTCTTTCCTTCATACTCGGCCTCACAACCCTACCTGCATGAAAGTAACATAAAAACACACATATTAGTGTAAAAACCCGAGAAAAGTAATGCTCAACATAAGGAATGAACGCTTCGCATTCATATCGCACAAGCACTTATCACACTCGTGGTGTGTGACTCACTCACAAGGTTACCAACAAGAACTCTCAACCCTAGTGTCACTCTAGGGAAGTATTCACACAATGAAGCATTCAAGGTTGGAACTCACAATAAACATCAATTAATTGAAAGCATAATGAATGGATTCAAAGAAATGAATATATCCTAGGGTTCGCAAATACCCAAGTACCCACTAGGGGTTTAGTTCTCCATGGAGCTAAGTACAATCAAAAAAATAGAATGTAAAAGTAATGAATAATAGAAAACCCCCTCGATAGTCATGTCGATGGTCTTATGGAAAGATCTCTACTCGTCTTCCAAAGATCCCCTTGTCTGGTATAGGATACGCCTCGATGGAAGCTCCCCTATCAACCTTCTTCAAAAGAGATGGCGATGTCTGAGCCATAGAACCTCTCCAAAACCCTAGCCAATACCTCTCAAAACCCTAGCTGAAGCCCTCTCTTAAGTTGGGGAAAAGATGGAGAAAAGAATGCTAAAATCGGGGTTGCATCGGCTTTAAATAGGGCTGGAATCGGGGATCCAAAAGCCCCTGTGGACGCCCCTGTGGATTTTTCACACTGGCGTGTGAAAATTCCCCACGCCTGTGTGGATTCTCTGTTCAGCAGCTTTCTCGGCTGTCTGTGAACAGTGCTGCTACAGTGTTTTTCTACATCGCTTTTCTACAGTACCTGTCCTAAAATACTTCCCGAATCCATACTTTCATCGAGGTAACGCAAACAGGCACACGTTCACGTCGTGGATCGCTTTGTTTCTTTAATGACGGACAAGTTGGTGGAGATCTTGTTCCATGTGCATAAGTTGGAATGCTTGAGTGTGACTGCCCTTGTGCCCCTCCAAATGGTTGTGCTAACTCAAATACGAGGAGGTTGGCACACACTGTAGCATCTCACACCCCACCTATGTCTTCGTGTTTGAACCTTAGCAAGATTTCCTCCAAAATTGGTGCATTTTGATCCACATTGCTTTCTTTCCTTCATACTCGGCCTCACAACCCTACCTGCATAAAAGTAACATAAAAACACACATATTAGTGTAAAAACCAAAGAAAAGTAATGCTCAACATAAGGAAAGAACGCTTTGTATTCATATCACACAAGCACTTATCAGTTATCACCCATTCTCTCTACTATAACCGCAAAGAACTCTTGGGACGTGGAGGTAGGATAGATCACACCAGAAGGAAAAAGGGACGCTCCGCTACCTCTTGGCTCACCCTTTCAACCCTCTCCAATCTAGCTTTGTCTAACTCTCATGGTGTGTTACTCACTCACAAGAGTTACTAAGAAGAACTCTCAAGCATACAAGATTGGAACTCACAATAAACATCAATTAATTGAAAGCATAATAAAGAGATTCAATGAAATGAATACATCATAGCGTTGACAAATACACAAGTACCCATTAGGGGTTTAGCTCTCCATGGAGCTAGATACAATCAATGAAATCGAATGTAAAAATAAAGCATCCATAGAAAACCCTCTTGTTAGTCATGGTGATGGTCTTGTGGAGAGTCCTCTACTCATCGCAAGGGTCCCTTTGTAAGGCCTATTATACACCTCGCCGGATCGATGTCGACGAAAGCTCTCTCAATAACCTTCTTCCAAACGGCGGCCAATATTGGACCCGTAGAACCTCTCCAAAGCCCTAGGCAATACCTCTCAAAACCCTAGCCACAGCCCTCTCTCATCTTGGGGAAAAGATGGAGAAAGGAATGCCGAAATCAGCATTGAAATCGGCTTTTAAGGGCTGGAATCGGGATTTCACACGTCCGTGTGAGCGGCCCTGTGGATTTTTCACAAGGGCATGTGGTATTTCATCACGCCCGTGTGGATTCTCTATTTTTCGGTTTTCTCGGCCGGCTATGAATAGTGCTGGTACAGTATTCTTGCTACATTACCCTACTACAGAATCCATGCTTTCATCGAGGTAGCGCAAACGGACACACGTTTACGTCGTGGATCGCTTTGCATCTTCAGTAACGGACATGTTAGTGGAGATCTTGTTCATGCACAAGTCAGAATGCTTGAATGTAACTGTCCTTGTGACCCTCCAAATAGTTGTGCTAAGTCGAATTCTAGGAGGTTGACAAACATTCTCGCCTCTCGAACCCGACCTATGTCTTCGCGTTTGAACCTTAGTAAGATTTCCTCCAAATTGGTGCATTATGACCCACATTGGCTTCTTTCTCTCATATTTAGCCTCACAACCCTACCTGCATAAAAGTAACATAAATACACTCATATTAGCGTTAAAACATGAGAATAGTAATGCTCAACACAAGGAAAGAACTCTTCGCATTCTTATCGCACAAGCACTTATCAAACACCCCCACACTTAAGCTTTTGCTTGTCTTCAAGCAAAAATACTATAGAAGCACTGGTTACAACTGTAGCAGCACTGTAGAAAAGCGTTGTAGTAGCAAAAGTACACCGAAAATCACAATTCCAAAGAAATCCCATAGGGGGCGTGTGGATTCCGGATTCCAGCCCTATTTAAAGCCGATTCAGCCCCGATTTCAGCATTCTTTTCTCCATCTTTTCGCCAACTTGAGAGAGGGTTTTGGCTAAGGTTTTGAGAGGTATTGGCTAGGGTTTTGGAGAGGTTCTATGGCTCCGACATCGTCATTCCTTTGGAAGTAGGTTGGTAGGGGAGCTTCCGTCGAGGCGTATCCTATACCGGACAAGGAAATCCTTGGACGACTAGTAGAGGACTTTCCACAAGACCATCGACACGTCTATCGAGGGGGTTTCTCTATGGATTCATTGCTTTTACATTATATTTTTTTTGCATTCTATTTGTTTCATTGAATCTCTTTATTATGCTTTCAATTAATTGATGTTTGTTGTGAGTTCCAACCTTGAATGCTTGATTGTATGAACATTTCCCCTAGAGTGACACTAGGGTTGATAGTTGACAAGGTCCCCTTGCTTATATCCCGCAAGTGCACGGGCTTGTCGAAGTAATAATCCAGGGTGAACGGGGTCGAATCCACAGGGAGTAGGGAGTGAAAATACTTAATTTGATTCTTAGCTATGTGGAATATCAATAGTGATAAGTGTGAAATTGATTCAATTCTCAACAATAAAAACAACAAGTGAAAGAGCAAAAGTAAGAAGAGGGTAAGGCAATCGATAAAGAATGGGGTACTCGGATAATGCTTCACCTAGGATAATCGCTTCAAGTGCAAGAACTCTCTATTATGCTTCCTAATCAATGCAATGGTGAGTCGTGGAAATCCTTACATACATAGTCCCAAATCTAAGGTCAACTATGCCTAACTCTATACATGTCCTGGAGGAGAAATCGAACAATCTCAACACCTCGCACTCGCATAGAGTTGCAATGAGCTCTAGGGATTCCAAATGATAAATCTCTTCCTAAACATAGACCTACCCCTTTGGTCTAGATGGAAGGTCCCTAGCCATAATTAAGCCCTAGATACTAAGATCCTCTCAATGCTTCACTCCATTGGAATGCTAGGGAGAAGAAAATAGTGGCCCGTCTCCATGAAAAAAGTGCATCTGCCCATGTGGACCTCTCTTGATGAGGCGCACGGGCTTGTGTAATTTCTGCACGCCTGTTCGATTGCGCAGAAATCCAAGAGGCGCGAGTCTTCCTATAAAAAATCCTTGCATGCTCTCTTCTTTTTCATCTTCAACCGCCTGAAAACCATTTATGATCATATTATCGACCTCTCATCGTTGTTTTGGAGGATTTTTCTTCACATATTGTGCCAATTTTCAGAGTTTTCGCATTTATTTCATCAGTAACCTTTTTATCCTCTTTTTTTCGCCAACTCTTGTTTTTCACAGATTAAATATCTGTATGTGCGAATTTTAATTTTTACAATGCATGGTGCATGTTTAGAAAGCATCTAAACGGGGTTTTAAGTTAAATTCTTGAGAATTGTTGTGCACCTGTGCGGATTTTTCACGCTCTACAGATAAATACGGGCGTGGGTAATTTCCACAAGCTCGTGTGGACTTCTGCAGTATACTGCTTTTGAGCTTCTTTGATCATCTTTCCTCTTTTTGTACTACAGGTATGGCACCTCACGTGAAGAAGAACGAAGTAAAGTGTCTCAGAGTCACCCCACCCGAGCCAATACAGATGGAATTCTCAAATCCCGAGCATCAAGCTCGATTTGAGAGACTTTCAGCACTTGGTTTTGGTCAGACTTGTTTTGTGGATTTGAAAGGGCTGAGAAATATTCAGCGGTGTGATGAGCTAGCTGATGAGATTGATAATATGTTAGCAGTAGGAAGCTGGAGGAGGTTACTGACGATTCGTGAGCCGGCTTACCGCGCATTGACGCTCGAGGTTTTAGTGTCTTTTGAGTTGAGGTATGGGAGAATTGACACTATGGATGCTATAAAGTTTTGAGCATTCGGACATCCATTTTCCATGAGTGTCACTAAGTTTTTGATTCGGATGGGCCTGTATGACGTTGCATATACCAGTACAGAGGAGTATGGACATTTACCTGTGGATTTTCCAGTATCAGTGACTCCAGACTATGTGTATAGGGTCCTATGTGGACATGGGCAGATTGAACTGGGAATGTCAAAGGCCACCAGTCTATCCCGGTTGAGATACAGGTATTTGCACGCGGTCCTCAGTAGGTCTGTGTGACAAGGTCCCCTTGCGTATATCTCGCAAGTGCACAGGTTTGTCGAAGTAATAATCCCGGGTGAGCGGGGTCGAATCCACAAGGAGTAGGGAGTAAAGACACTTAATTCAATTCTTAGCTATGTGTAGTATCAACAACGATAAGTGTGATAATGATTCAATTCTCAACAATTAAAAGCAACAAGTAAGAGAGCAAAAGTAAGGAGGAGGCAAGGCAATCGATAAAGATGGGGTACTCGAATGATGCTTCACCTAGGATAATCGCTTCAAGTGCAAGAACTCTCTATTATGCTTCCTAATCAATGCAATGGTGAGTCGTGGAAATCCTTACATACATAGTCCCAAATCTAAGGTTAACTATGCCTAACTCTATTCATGTCCCGGAGGAGAGATTAAATAACCTCTCAACCTCGCACTCGAATAAAGTTGCAATGAGCTCTAGGGATTCCAAGTGATAAATCGCTTCCTAATTATAGACCTAACCCTTTGGTCCAGGCAGAAGGTCCCTAGCCACAATTAAGCCCTAGACACTAAGATCCCCTCAACGCTTCACTCCATTGTATGCGCAACTAGGCCCCAGCGGAGGTTCATCCCTTAGACCATTCACTCTATTATGGCCGCAAAGAACTCAAGGAACGGAGGTAGAATCTATCACGTCAGAGGGGAAAGTGGACGCTCCTATACCTCTCGACTCACCCTCTCAACCCTCTCCAACATAGCTTTGTCTAACGCTCGTGGTGTGTCACTCACTCACAAGGTTACCAACAAGAACTCTCAACCCTAGTGTCACTCTAGGGGAAACGTTTATACAATCAAGCATTCAAGATTGGAACTCACAATAAACATCAATTTATTGAAAAGCATAATAAAGAAGTTCAAAGAAACGAATACATCCTAGGGTTCACAATCACCCAAGTAGCCACTAGGTGTTTAGCTCTCCATGGAGCTAAGTACAATCAAAGAAATCGAATGTAAAAGCAACGAATCCATAAAGAAACCCCCTCGATGGTCATGTCGATGGTCTTGTGGAGAGTCCTCTGCTCGTCGTCCAAGGATTCCCTCGTCCGGTATAGAATATGCCTCGACGGAAGCTCCCCTACCAACCTCTCCTAAACCTTGGCCAATACCCCTCAAAACCCTAGCCGAAGCCCTCTCTCAAGTTAGGGAAAAGATGGAGAAACGAATACCAAAATCGGTGCTGAATCGTCTTTAAATAGGGCTGGAATCGGGCAACTCCACCGGTGTGGACGCTACACGCGCCCTTGCGGAATTTCCACATGGGCGTGGATAATTTCCACACGCCCGTGTGGGTTCTCTGTTTCTCTGATTTCTCGGCCGGCTGTCAACATTGCTGCTATAGTACTTGCTACATTTTTGCTACATTTCTCTGCTACAGTCTTCGACTTGAATAACTTCCCAATTCCATACTTTCATCGGGGTAATGCAAACGGGCACACGTTCACGTCGTGAATCACTTGCTTCTTCAATGATATATATGTTGGTGGAGCTCTTGTTCTTGTATGCATAAGACGGAATGCTCGAGTGTGGCTGCCTTTGTGCCCCTCCAAATGGATGTGCTCACTCGAATGCGAGTAGGTTGGCACACACTCTAGCATCTCACACCTGTCCTATGTCTTCGCGTTTGAACCTTAGCAAGATCTCCTCCAAAATAGGTGCATTATGATCCACATTGGCCTATTTCCTTCATACTCAGCCTCACAACCATACCTGCATAAAAGTGACATAAAAACACACATATTAATGTAAAAACCTGAGAAAAGTAATGCTCAACATAAGGAATGAACACTTCGCATTCATATCGCACAAGCAGTTATCAAACTCCCCCACACTTAAGCTTTTGCTTGTCCTCAAGCAAACATTAAAAACATTCTGTGCATCAATGAAGAAAATATTGAAAGTGCTTGGCCTTAGGTTCACCGAGGTATACAAAGAAAGTATTCTACAAGTAAGGAAAATGTCAACATAAATACGAAAAAATCAATGCTCTAGCTAAAAACTTGAATCAAAAAGACAACAAACCTGAATTCCGTGTAAGTGTGTGAACTCACTCAAAACAACCCAAGTTATACTCCTCAAAGTTCTATGTACAAGGGACTTATTTATCTACAAAAGTAATGAAAATTTTAAAAGATGGTAGTAGCTTCACACATCCTCTAAGGTAGCCCTTTCCAAAGTGGCCACTAAGGTGGCTTTCACACTTTCGAGGTGGTAGCTCTTTCTACCCGAGTGGTAGCTTTCACTCATCCTATGAGATAGCTCTTTCTCTCATTAGGGCATAACTAGTATCCGACTTGTGAGAGTAGCTTCATACTTCATAGGTGGTAGCTCTTTCCACCCAACAAATACAAATAAACAATAAAACTATTTTGTTCCTTCTTTCCATTTTTTTTCACAATATTAGCAAAAGAAGTAAACCTAACTAGTCCCTTTAACATCTAACATGAGTTTCCAATAGAGTTCAAAGAGTGAGTAGTGCACTAAGTGTAAATCGGGCAAAAATTCCTATAAATTCAAGCAAGAACTAGAGCATGAAAACATTCAATGTTAACAATTCTCCTAGACTTAAGAATAAAATCATTGCAACTAAGGTGAACCGCCATTGGCTATGTGAGCATATATCAATTAAGAACAATAGAAAAGATGTGCGCATTATGAAACTCCCCCCCGCCACACTTAAGTTGTACATTGTCCTCAATGTACTCATGCAAGCTTACTCAAAATATATCATTCAAAAAATAGAAGTGGGAGAAGCAATCAAAACAATACTCCCCTGACTCCTAGTGTTGCGTTTGATGAAGCTAATTCGTTGGGAGTAGTGTTTCAACGGGTTGTGAAGCTCACAAGGCCAAGTGCCGAAGCACCATGGCCGTGCCCATGACTAAGTCCCAATTCCCTAGATGACAAGACCATCTGCACACATACACGAGGGGGTTCAGTGAAGCTCAAGAAAAATAAAAATAACTCGAGTGTATAAAAGATGAAGCAATGAATGCAACTCGATAAATGCAACATAACATAAACTCAGAAGGAAAAAATCCTTTCTGAGTGAACAAGTCTAAAAATAAGAAAATAAAGTAAAATGCATGAAAGTAAAAGAAAGGTCAAGTGTCGGAGTCACTCTCGGGCTCCGATGCTGCTGCTGAAGTGGAAGCATATAGTGGGTCCTCCGGTGCTCGGGTCGAGGATGGAGGTGGTGGAGGAACTGAGGGGGCCTGAAGAGTCCTCGGCTGTAGGACAAATGATGAGGCAACGTCTCGCTCTAGGATCTGCTGTAATATGTCAAAACGTGCCATGAACTCTGTATACTAAGTGGCTTGCGTAGCCCTAATCTCGGCAACCTCAGCTCGGACCACTCCTATAGCATTCTCGAGCCTCTCAAAGCGATCATTGGCTCGAGATGGTGAAAACATACGCACTAGGGGTGGTTCCTCGGCCGCAGGAGGTGCCTCGGTCTCCATCGATGCTGGCTGAGGCTCGGGGGTGGGCTGTGATGCTCCGGCTTCATCACCTTCAACCTCAACTATCTCTGGGGCTGGTAGGACTAAAGCAAAAACCCCTGTGCGAACCCTGCAGACCATGCCCATCAACCGCATCGTCTCTAGACCTAGGGAAGTGGATACACTCATCTTCTCGGCCCCACGAATCCAATCCAAGAGACCCATGCCCACCACTAATCTCGTAATGTAAGGGCCGGAGAAGATCGCTCCCAGTCTAGCATACTGTCCCTAATGTCTGATGTAATCAGCCAAGATATGCCATAAGTGGATCGGTACGCGCTCTACCATCGAGTACAAGTACAACAGCTCTTGACGGCTCAAGACACCAGTACTGTCACCACGGCCATTCACCGACCTACTCATGATGGCGTGCAAATATCTGTAGGCACGTCAGGAAAGGCACGTGGCCTTGGACACCCCCGGCTCGTACTGACCTTGACCACATAGCACTCTGTAAGCTCTCTACGGGGTCAAGGTTCCAGGATAATCAGTAGGTAACTGTGCATACTGCTCTGTAGCTGTGAATGCCTCCTCGTATAAGCCAAGCAGTATGGAAAACTGCGTAATGCTCAAGCTATGGTGGCATCCAAATACTCTGAAATGAATGGTACCCAAACTGTCAAAGCTCGCATATGCTCTATCAAACTCGAACGACGAGAGCACCTCCAGTGTAAACTCTCGGATGGCTGGCTCTCTAATAGTCAACAACTGCCGCCAACCGCCTTCTAAAACTAGATCCTCGATCTCATCGGCGAACTCATCACCCTGCTGAAGCTCCCGCAATATAGTAGCATCCAGAAATCGAGTCTGTCCGAAACGGAGTCTCAACAATCGCTCATAACGGACCTGATGTTCGGGAATCGCAAATCGCATTCCCTCGGGCTCAGTGGATGACTCACGTGGCCTCTTATCAGCTTGCTTCTTTGACCTAGGTGCCATGATTTGCAAAATTTAAACAAAATTGGTCAAACAAGTTGATAAAACAATACTGCAGAAATCCACACGGTTGTGTGGAATTTCCGCACGCCTGTGTGGATTCACGGGGCATGAAAACCACACGGCCAGGCATCAACAATCCAAAAATACAACTCAATAAAATCTCTAACTTCGTTCTAAACATAAATCATTGTTCTAATTGAAGAAACGAAGCATTATTAACTAGATTAATCAATAGAAATCATGAATTGATGAAGAAGATGATAAAAAGGGATTTACCGACGGAGAGAACTGAGAAAATGAAGAGCCGGCCGGAAAACTTTGCTAAAATCCCACCAAACTGGCGCAATGGACTCGGAGAGTATCGTGAGAGTGTTTTCAAGTGAAAAGGAGTCGTGAAGAGGGAGAGAAATCATTCTCTTTGAAACAAAACTCGCGACTTTTGACATTCTGTGCATCCACATGGGCGTGTGGAAATTCCCCATGCCCGTGTTCCTCACTTCAAAAGCTTCACAGGGGCGTACACACGCCCATGTGCGCTCTCGAAAAAACTCTCACTAACTTAGAACGATCTCCCACAGGTGTGCGAAAAATATCCACGCCCGTGAGCCAGACCCACATGGCCAGACGCACGCCCATGTGGCTTCCCTGAACAAACGAGAAAAATATCAAGTCTTACGCACGCCCGTGCGGAAATTCCCCACGGGCGTGGACATTCACATGCCCAACTCACAGGGGCAGCCCACGTCCCTGTGTTTTCTCGGGATGGAGGGAGCAACTTGCAGAGTTTCGCACGGGCGTGCGGAAATTACCCACGCACGTGCGTGGTTCATAAGGTCACCCACACGGGCGAGTCCACACCCCTGTGTGTTCTCGGGAAAATCTGCCCAACTCTGCAAGAATTCACACGCCCGTGCGGAAATTACCCACGGGTGTGCGCCAGTTGCATGGTCGTCCACAGGGGCAGCTGGACGGCCTTGTGCCCTCTCTGGATGAGGTCACAGTACACATCCACGGGCGTGCGGAAATTCCATATGCCCGTGTGTTTTCTCTGGATGACTTAGAAAAACCTGCAGGCTCTGCAGAAATATTCTGAACATGTTTACACACTCAGAGCCTACCCTATTATGCAAAATTTAACAGAAAAAACACGAAATAGAACTCAAACGACCAAACTTCGCCAATTCTCAACAAAACACACAATGAATTCTTTTAAAAACCCACAACAAAATCGCAGCACAAGCACTCAAAAAGAATTGAAACACCAACACTTAACAATTTATTCATGTAACAAACTAAACTAAAAAGTAAGAAAACAGTAAACACTTGGGTTGCCTCCCAAGAAGCGCTTGTTTAACGTCACTAAGCTTGACGTATCTTTCTTACCTCACGGGGGTTCATGAATGAAGGTTGCCCTCTTACCCATTTCTTGGAAGCATGATGAGCAAAGTCTCTTGAGGATAGAGGGTGTACTCTCGGGCTTCGGACCACCTAGCAATGGTTCGTCCAACTTCCCTAACTCATTTACGTCTCCAACAGTCTTGGAGCGTTTTCGGTGGCGTCTTCAAGCCCTCTTCATTTTCCTGAGCACCTTCTTCAAGATCCCCGGTGTAAATGTTACTTCTTCTGTCGAACCAAGCATCGTTACTTCTTCATTGCTCTACTCTTGGTCGAACAATCCTTCGTATGGATCCGGGTTGAACATTTCCTGCATATATTCATCAACAATTTCATCAGTAGTGTCCAGAAAGTATAGAGTACCATCAAAATCGAGAGAATGCCGCATGGCTTCATCAAGGAGGTATGTGAGCTTATCATCTCCAACTCTCAATGTGAGCTCCCTGCTGTCCATGTCAATCAATGCTTTGGAAGTCCGTAAGAACGGTCTCCTAAGTATCAAGGGTACATCTGCATCCTCATCGACATCTAGCACTACAAAGTCAACCGAAAAAATGTACTTGTACACCTTGATAAGCACGTCTTCAATGATGCCTCTCGGATGTCGCACCGTTCGGTCCGCCAATTGTAAAGTCATCCGAGTAGGCCTAGGCTCACCAAAGCCTAGCTTTGAGAAGAAAGTATATGGCATGACGTTGATGCTCACCCCTGAATCCGGCAATGCCATTTCCTCACCTAAGTTGTCGATGTTACACGGAATGATGAAGCTTCCCGGGTCTTTCTTCTTATTCGGCATGTTCTTTTGCAACACCGCCGAGCATGAAGCATCAAGCACCACTGAAGCACGCTCCTCCAATTTCCTCTTGTTGGTCAATAGGTCTTTTAGGAACTTCATATACTTAAGCATTTGAGCCAATGCCTCAACAAAAGGAATGTTGATGTGGAGTTGCTTGAATAAACTCAGGAACTACTAATACTGTTCATCCCCTTGGTCATTCTTCAATCTAGAGGGATAAGGGATTCTTGGCTTGAGAGGTGGGGTTGCCACCTCTTTCTCTTTGTTTGCTCCCTCCTCAACCTCTACAACCTCGGGTGCGTGTTCTTTCGGCTTCTCACTTGGAAGCATCCCTTCAACCTCACGACCACTTCTCAAAGTGATCGGCTTCACATGTTCTCTAGGGTTGGTTTCCGTGTTGCTAGGTAAACTTCCATGTGGCCTTTCGGAGAGAGACTTCGCAATTTGCCCCATTTGATTTTCAAGATTGTGCAAGGAGGCGGTGTGATTACGAAGTGTAGCCTCGACTGATTCAAACCTTGTATTTGGCGATTGAACAAATCTAGCCAAGTGCTTTTCCAAATCTGTCATTCGGGTTTCCAAGCCTAAAATTCTGTTTTCCACTTAAGGGGCTTGTTGTTGTTGTTGGAAACTTGATGGCCCCATGGTCTTCTGTGGTCCTTGATTACTCCATGAAAAGTTGGGATGATTCTTCCAACCTGAATTGTAGGTGTTGCTATATGGATTCCCTTGAGGTCTCATTCCATTACCTACAAAGTCAACGTTCTCAATTGAAGAAACATCACCAATGACGATTGGACAATCGGAGGGAGCATGTCCTCCACCACAACTGGTGCAATTGGTCACGGCCACAACTCTATTCAAAACTATAAGATCTACCTTCTTACTCAAACTCTCCACTTGGGCCGCCAATGAAGTTACCGCATCAATTTCATGGAGACCGGCCACCTTTTTCTTCTCCCTAGCATTCCACTGGTAGCTATTTAACCCCATTTCCTCAATCAATTGACGAGCCTCATCGGGGGTCTTGCTACCTAAGGTACCTCCTGCAGCCGCATTCAAGAGTTGCCTTGTACTCGGGTTCAAACCATTGTAGAAGGTTTGAACAATCATCCACTCCGGGAATCCGTGTTGCGGACACTTTCACAGGAGTTCCTTGAACCTTTCGCACGTCTCAAATAGAGACTCCAATACCAACTGCACAAAGGATGAAATGTCATTCCTAAGCTTTGTTGATTTTTCGGGAGGGAAATAACGGGCTAGAAAAGCTTCTACCATTTCCTCCCATGTAGTGATTGATGCTCTAGGTAATGAGTGTAGCCACTGCTTTGCTTTCCCCTTTAAGGAAAATGGGAAGGCTCTCAATTTGATGGCATCATCCGTCACACCATTTATCTTCAGTATGTCGCACATCTCGATGAATCTCTCTATGTGACTGTTTCGATCCTCATCGGCCAAACCGTTAAATTGTGCGGATCTCGCAGAGATATGGATGAATGCGGCTTTTAGCTCGAAGTTTTGAGTCAGTAATTGGGGACGCACAATACTCAATTGTGTCCCCAACACTCGAAGGTCCGCATAATCGGATAGTGTTCGTTGTCGCTCATTTTGTTCTCGCCATGTTTTTCGCATCCTTCTACTTCCAAATCAGCCCAGATTATGTCGTTATTGCACGTGTTCTTTTCCCTTTTCTTCTAAGTGTATGTTCAAGCTCAGGGTCTCCTTCAATCAATATTGATGGATTTCCTTGTGTCATAACCTGGAGCTGCACCAAAAATAAAGAAAAAGAAAATCTGAATGATGAGAGAATAAGAAGATAAAAATTAGATTGTGTGGTGAAATAGCTAAGAAAACAAAGTGCAAACTATCTCTAAACGCCTAGCTCCCTGGCAACGGAGCCAAAAACTTGACAAGGTCCCCTTGTGTATATCCCGCAAGTGCATGGGTTTGTGGAAGTAATAATCCCGGGTGAGCGAGTCGAATCCATAGGGAGTAGGGAGTAAAGACACTTAATTCGATTCTTAGCAATGTGGAGTATCAACAATGATAAGTGTGATAATGATTCAATTCTCAACAATTAAAAGTAACAAGTAAGAGAGCAAAAGTAAGGAGGAGGCAAGACAATCGATAAAGATGGGGTACGTGGATGATGCTTCACCTAGGATAATCGCTTCAAGTGCAAGAACTCTCTATTATGCTTCCTAATCAATGCAATGGTGAGTCGTGGAAATCCTTACATACATAGTCCCAAATCTAAGGTCAACTATGCCTAACTCTATATATGTCCAGGAGGAGAAATCGAACAATCTCAACACCTCCTACTCGCATAGAGTTGCAATGA
Source organism: Dioscorea cayenensis subsp. rotundata (assembly GCF_009730915.1). NCBI lineage: Eukaryota > Viridiplantae > Streptophyta > Magnoliopsida > Dioscoreales > Dioscoreaceae > Dioscorea > Dioscorea cayenensis. The sequence continues at coordinate 43,383 of NW_024087654.1, forward strand.
GCTCTAGGGATTCCAAGTGATAAATCTCTTCCTAGATTTAGACCTAACCCTTTGGTCCAGGCGGAAGGTCCCTAGCCACAATTAAGCCCTAGATACTAAGATCACCTCAATGCTTCACTCCATTGCACGCGCAACTTGGCCCCAGCGGAGGTTCATCCCTTAGACCATTCTCTCTATTATGGTCGCAAAGAACTCAAGGAACGGAGGTAGAATCTATCACGTCAGAGGGGAAAGGGGATGCTCCTGTACCTCTCGACTCATCCTCTCAATCCTCTCCAACCTAGCTTTGTCTAACGCTCGTGGTGTGTCACTCACTCACAAGGTTACTAACAAGAACTCTCATCCCTAGTGTCACTCTAGAGGAAACGTTCATACAATCAACCATTCAAGTTTGGAACTCATAATAAACATTAATTTATTGAAAGCATAATAAAGAAGTTCAAAGAAATGAATACATCCTACGGTTCACAGTCACCCAAGTATCCACTAGGGGTTTAGCTATCCATGGAGCTAAGTACAATCAAAGAAATCGAATGTAAAAGCAATGAATCCATAAAGAAACCCCCTCGATGGTCGTGTCGATGGCCTTTTGGAGAGTCCTCTACTCGTCGTCCAAGGATTCCCTCGTCCGGTATAGGATACGCCTCGACGGAAGCTCCCCTACCAACCTTCTTCCTCAGGAATGACGATGTCGGAGCCGTAGAACCTCTCCAAAACCTTGGCCAATACCCCTCAAAACCCTAGCCGAAGCCCTCTCTCAAGTAGGGGAAAAGATGGAGAAAAGAATACCAAAATCGAGGCTGAATCGGCTTTAAATAGGGCTGGAATCAGGCAACTCCATGGGCGTGGATGCTACACGCGCCCATGCGGAATTTCCACACGGGCGTGGATAATTTCCACACGCCCGTGTGGGTTCTCTATTTCTCTGATTTCTCGGCCGACTGTCAACATTGCTGCTACAGTACTTGCTACACTATTGCTACATTGCTCTGCTACAGTCTTCGACCTGAATAACTTCCTAATTCCATACTTTCATCGGGGTAACGCAAATGGGCACACATTCACGTCGTGAATTACTTGCTTCTTCAATGATATATATGTTGGTGGAGCTCTTGTTCTTGTATGCATAAGACAGAATGCTCGAGTGTGACTGCCTTTGTGCCCCTCCAAATGGATGTGCTCACTCGAATGCGAGGAGGTTGGCACACACTCTAGCATCTCACATATGTCCTATGTCTTCGCGTTTGAACCTTAGCAAGATCTGCTCCAAAATAGGTGCATTATGATCCACATTGGCCTATTTCCTTCATACTCAGCCTCACAACCATACCTGCATAAAAGTGACATAAAAACACACATATTAATGTAAAAACCTGAGAAAAGTAATGCTCAACATAAGGAATGAACACTTCGCATTCATATCGCAAAAGCACTTATCACTTTGTCATGTCGTGGCGATAACACAGCTGCTCTGACCAGGCAGGACTTATTCTTTTTATACTCCATGGCCCGCAATGTGCTGATTCACTTGGGGTGCATAGTGGTGGATGTTCTGAGGTACCAGGGTCTATATTATTGCTTCAGCTACCCCAAAGACCGCTGGGAGCAGAGGAGATACAGTGGAGGATTCCAGACAGGTTCCTAGATCCAGTGCAGCAGAGGGGCCTCGAGCTTATGATCGTATTGAGAGGCTTGAGAGCGATGTGAGAGAGATTCGGACCGAGATATCGGAGCTCTGCGCAATACAGTCAGCTCAATGTACAGATCTTATGGCCCATTTTGACTTCCTACGAGATCTATTGAGATCCAGACCCTCAACATCTCCTATAACAGCACCAGTGGATCCACCTTATGTTTCCCCACCACCAGCAGTAGCAGAGGAACCGACACAGCGTGACACCGACATTTGACTTTATTTTTCTGCATTTTCTTTATTTTGCATTTTATTTTAGACTTGTTCACTCAGAAAGGATTCTCCTTCTGAGTTTATTTTCATTTTGCAGTTCGAGTTGTATTCATTGTCTTTCTTTTATATACTCAAATTATTTTGTTTTTATTGAGCTTCACTGACCCCCTCATGTATGCATGCAAATGGTCTTGTCATCTTGGGAATTGAGACATTGTCATGGGCACGGCCAAGGTGCTTAGGCACTTGGCCGTGCGAGCTTCACAACCTGTTGGAACATTACTCCCAAGGTATTATCTTTACCAAATGCGACACTAGGAGTCAGGGGAGTATTGTTTCAATTGTTTCACCCACATTTGCAATTCATTAATATATATTTTGAGTGAGCTTGCATATGTACATTGAGGACAATGTACAACTTAAGTGTGGGGGGAGTTTCATAGTGCACACATCGTTTCTATTATTCTTGATTGATATACATGCTCACATAGCCAATGGTGGTTCACCTTAGTTGCATTGATTGTATTATTGAGTTTAGGTGAATTTTTAACATTAAAATGTCTTCATGCTCTAGTTTTTACTTGAATTTCTAGGAATTTTTACCCAATTGACATTTGTTGCACTACTCACTCTTTAAACTCTTTTGGAAACTCATGTTCGATGTTAAAGGGACTAGTTATAGTTGTGTTTTGTGTAAAAATAAATAAATAAATAAATAAATGAAAAGAAAGAACAAAATAGTTTTATTATTTATTTGTGCTTTTTGGGTGGAAAGAGCTACTGACAAGGTCCCCTTGCTTATATCCCGCAAGTGCACGGGTTTGTCGAAGTAATAATCCCGGATGAGCGGGGTCGAATCCACAGAGAGTAGGGAGTAAAGACACTTAATTCGATTCTTACCTATGTGGAGTATCAACAATGATAAGTGTGGTAATGATTCAATTCTCAGAAATTAAAAGCAACAAGTAAGACAGCAAAAGTAAGGAGGAGGCAAGGCAATCGATAAAGATGGGGTACTCAGATGATGCTTCACCTAGGATAATCGTTTCAAGTGCAAGAACCCTCTAATATACTTCCTAATCGATGCAATGGTGAGTCATGGAAATCCTTGCATACATAGTCCAAAATCTAAGGTCAACTATGCCTAACTCTATACATGTCCCGGAGGAGAAATCGAACAATCTCAACACCTCATACTCGCATAGAGTTGCAATGAGCTCTAGGGATTCCAAGTGATAAATCTCTTCCCTAGATTTAGACCCTAACCCTTTGGTCCAGCGGAAGGTCCCTAGCCACAATTAAGCCCCTAGATACTAAGATCACCTCAACGCTTCACTCCATTGCACGCGCAACTAGGCCCCAGTGGAGGTTCATCCCTTAGACCATTCACTCAATTATGGCCGCAAAGAACTCGAGGAACGGAGGTAGAATCTATCACGTAAGAGGGGAAAGGCGATGCTCCTGTGCCTCTCGACTCCCCCTCTCAACCCTCTCCAACCTAGCTTTGTCTAACGCTCGTGGTGTGTCACTCACTCACAAGGTTACCAACAAGAACTCTAAACTCTAGTGTCACTCTAGGGGAAATGTTCATATAATCAAGCATTCAAGGTTGGAACTCACAATAAACATCAATTTATTTGAAGCATAATAAAGAAGTTCGATGAAACGAATACATCCTAGGGTTCACAATCACCCAAGTACCCACTAGGGGTTTAGCTCTCCATGGAGCTAAGTACAATCAAAGAAATCGAATGTAAAAGCAATGAATCCATAAAGAAACCCCCTCGATGGTTGTGTCGATGGCCTTTGTGGAGAGTCCTCTACTCGTCAGTCCCAAGGATTCCCTTTCGTCCGAAAGATAGGATACGCCCGATCGAAGCTCCCCTACCAACCTTCTTCCTAATGGAATCACGATGTCGGAGCCAGTAGAACCTCTCCAAAACCTTGGCCAATACCCCTCGAAAACACTAGTCGAAAGCCCTCTCACAAGTTGGGGAAAAAGATGGAGAAAAGAATACCAAAAATCGGGCTGAATCGGCTTTTAAATAGGGTCGAATCGGGACGACTCCACTGGGCGTGGATCTATACACGCGCCTCGCAGTAATTTCCACACTGGCGTGGATAATTTCCACACGCCCGTGTGGATTCTCTGTTTCTATGGTTTCTCGGCCAGCTGTGAACAATGCTGCTACAGTACTTGCTACATTTCTCTGCTATAGTCTTCGACCTGAATAACTTCCTAATTCCATACTTTCATCGGGTTAACACAAACGGTCACACGTTCACGTCGTGAATTACTTGCTTCTTCAATGATATATATGTTGGTGGAGCTCTTGTTCTTATATGCATAAGACGGAATGCTCGAGTGTGACTTCCTTTGTGCCCCTCCAAATAGATGTGCTCACTCGAATGAGAGGAGGTTGGCAGACACTCTAGCATCTCACACCTGTCCTATCTCTTCGCGTTTGAACCTTAGCAAGATCTCCTCCAAAATAGGTGCATTATAATCCACATTGGCCTATTTCCTTCATACTCAGCCTCTCAACCATACCTGCATAAAAGTGACATAAAAACACACATATTAATGTACAAACCTGAGAAAAAGTAATGCTCAACATAAGGAATGAACACTTCGCATTCATATCGCACAAGCACTTATCATCCACCTTGACAAGCACATCTTCGATGATACTCCTCGAATGTCTCACCATTCGATCCGCCAATTACAAAGTCATCTGAGTGGGTCTAAGCTCGTCTAAGCCTAGCTTCAGAAAGAAGGTGTATGGAATGATGTTGATACTAGCCCCTGAGTCTGCCAATGCCATTTCTTAACCCAAATTGCCAATATTACACTGAATGATGAAGCTTCCCCAGTATTTCTTCTTGTTTCGGCATGTTCTTTTGCAACACCGCCGAGCAAGAAGCATCTAAGATCACCCGAAGCACTCTCCTCTAACTTCCTCTTGTTAGTCAACAAGTCTTTCAAGAATTTTTGCATACTTAGGCATTTGGACCAATGCCTCAACAAAAAGGAATATTGATGTGGAGTTGCTTGAACAAACTCAGAACTTCTTGTACTCGCTCATCCCCTTGGTCATTCTTAAATATAGAAGGATAAGGGATTCTTGGCTTGAAAGGTGAGTGTGCCACCTCTTTCTCTTTGCTTGCTCCCTCCTCAACCTCTATAACCTTGGGTGTGTGTTCATTGGGCCTCTCGCTTGGAAACCCTACCTTCAACCCTCATGACCACTTTCTCAAAGTGATCGCCTCACATGCTCTCTAGGATTAGTCTCAGCATTACTCGCTAAGCTTCCTTGTGGCCTTTCCAATAAAGAAATCGCCCCTACTTGATTTTTCAAGATTGTACAAAAGAGGTGGCATGGTTGTGAAGTGTTGCCTCGACTCGATTGAAAAACCTTGTATCCGACGATTGCACAAAACCTAGTCAAGACCTTTTAATAAATCACTATTCGGTCTCAAAACCCCGAAACTCGGTTTTTTTCATGTTTGGTGCTTGTTGTTGTTGGAAACCCTGTGGGTCTCCCATGTCCTTCTCGTGGACCTTTGGTTGATCCACAAAAAAATTGGGATGATTCTTCCAACCCGGATTGTAGGTGTTGGTATATAAATTCCCTTGGTTCCTCATTGCATTACCCACAAAATCGACATTCTCAACCGAAGATACATCACCAATAGAAATCGGGCAATCGGAGGGAGCATGTCCTTCACCACACCCGTGTTAGTAGTCATAGTCACCACTTTTATTCGGGTTAGAAGATCTAACTCTTACTAAATGATTCCACTTGAGCCGCCAATGAAGTTATCGTGATCTATCTCATGGAGCCCGGCCACCTTTTTTTCTTCTCCCTAGCATTCCATTGGTAGCTATTTTTACTCCCATTTCTTCAATTAGTTGACGGGCCTCACCGGGGTCTTACTACCCTAAGGTACCTCCCACCGGATCCAAGAGTTTCCTTGTACTCTGATTCAACCCGCTGTAAAAAGGTCTCAAAAATTATACACTCCGGAAATCGTGTTATGGCACTTTCTCGTGAGCTCCTTGAACCTTTCCCATCGCCTCAAATAAAGACTCCAATTCTAACTCGCATAAAGGATGATATCTCATTTCTAAGCTTTGCGATTTTTCTTGGAGGTAAATAATGGGCCGTAAAAAGCTTCTACCAACTCCTCCTATGTGGTAATCGATGCTCTAGGTAATGAGTGTAGCCACCGCTCGCCTCCCCTTTAAGGAAAATAGGAAGGCTCTCAACTTGATGGCATCGTCTGTCACCCCATTTATCTTAAGCATATCACACACCTCGAGAAAGTTATCTATATGACTGTTTGAATCCTCATTGGCCAAACAAAATGAACTGCGCAGACATTACAACATGTGGATGAATGCCGCTTTAGCTCAAAGTTCGAGTCAGTAATTAGTGGACGCACAATACTCGATTGTGTCCCTTATACTGAAGGTCTGGGATAATCGGATAATGTTTCGTCGTTGCTCATTCTCGCTCAACCATGTTTTCGATTCTTCTACTTCCAAATCAGCCTAGATTAGACTGGTTCTGCATGTGTTCTTTTCCCTTTCTTCTAAGTGCACATTCAAGCTCTGGGATCTCCTTCAATCAATATCGAGGGTTCCCTCGGTCATAACCCTCGAGCTCGCACTCAAAAAAAGAAAGAAAAAAAGAAATCAGAACGATGATAGAATAAGAAGAAATGAAGTAGAATGAATGAATAAATAGCTAAGAAAAACAAAGTGCAAAGTATCTCTAAACATCTACTCCCCGCAATGGCGCTAAAAACTTGACACCGCCCTCGCGTATTTCCGCAAGTGCACGGGTTTATCAAGTAATAAAAATCCCGATTAGTGGGATATCATATCCATAGGGAGTAGGAATAAAAAAACACTTAAATTGTTTCAGTAACTCAAGTGAAAGATGAATAGTGATATGTGTGACAAGATGTGAAATAACAAAAAGTAAAAGAACAAGAAAGAGAGCACCAGTAAAGGAGAAGTAAGGCAATCGATATAAATGGGGTACCCGGCTATTGTTCCAAGTAGGACAATCATTTCAAGTGTAAGAACACTCTATTATACTTTCTAACTAATGCAATAATGAGTTATGGAGATCCTTAAATACATGGTCCAAAAATCTAAGGTCAACCATGCCTAACTTTATAGATGTGCAGGAGGAGAAATTGAATAACATCTCGACTTCAGACTCAGATATAATTGTAATGAGTTCTAGGGACTCCAAGTGATAAATCCTCTTCCTAGATGTAGACCCAACCCTTTGGTCTAGGTGGAAGATGCCTACCCATAATTAAGCCCTCTAAAATCACTTCAACGCTCACCCGCTGCACCCCAACTAAAACCCCCAAACTGAAGGTCATGCTTTTAGCCCATTCACTCTACTCCCGACCATAAAGAACTTGAGGAAATGGAGGTAGAATAAATCACATCGGAGGGGAAAGGGGACGCTCCGCTACCTCTCAACTCACCCTCTCAACCCTCTCCAATGTATATATTTGTCTAACTCTCGTGGTGTGTCACCACTCACAAGGGTTACCAACAAGAACTCTCAACCCTAGTGCCACTCTAAGGGAGTATTCATACAATCAAGCATTCAATATTGAACTCAAATAAAACATCAATTAATTGAAATCATAATAAAAGAGGTTCATTGAAACAAATACATCCTAGGGTTCATAAATACCCAAGTACCCACTAGGGGGTTTACCTCCATAGAGCTAATTACAATCAATGAAATCAAATGTAAAAATCAAATAATCCATAGAAAACCCCCTCGATAGTCATAGCTATGGTCTTGTGGAGAGTCCTCTACTCATTCAAGGGTCCCTTTGTCTGGCCTACGATACAACTCGCTGGATCGGTGCCGATGAAAGCTCTCGCACTAACCTTCTTCCAAACGGAGCGCGATGTCAGAGCCACAGAACCTCTACAAATACCTAGATAATACCTCTCAAAACCCTAGATGAAGCCTTCACTCAAGTTGGGGAAAAGATACAGAAAAGAATGCTGAAATCGGGGCTCAAATCGGGGCTAAAATCGGCTTTTAAAGGGTCGGAATCGGGAATCCACACGCCTGCGGTGCCCCCGTGGATTTTTTTCACATGGGCGCAGTGGATTCTCTGCTTTTCATCCTTCTTCGCCGGCCGTGAACGGTACCTACTATAGTGTTTTTGCTACAAGCATCTCAGCCCAAAAACACCTCGAATCTATGATTTCATCGAGGTAACATAAATGGGCACACGCTTATGTCGAGATCGCTTTGCTTCTTTCAAAAAAATGGACATGTTGGTGGAGATCTTGCTATACATGCACAAGGCGTAATGCTTGAATGTGACTCGCCTCTGTGCCTATCCAAATCGTTATGCTAACTTGAATACGAGGAGGTTGGCACACATTCCCGCATTTTCGAACCCGACTTATGTCTTCGCTTTGAATCTTCTCAAGATTTCCTCCAAATGGTGCATTTACGATCCACATTAGCTTCTTTTCTCTAATATTTTGCCCTCATAACCCTATTTGCATGAAAGTAACATAAATACACACATATTAGCGTTAAAAACCCCTATAAAAGTAATGCTCATCATAAGGAAAGAACACTTCACATTCTTATCGCACAAGCACTTATCAAACAACAAGCCCAAACATGGAAAATAAAGTGTCTGGCTTGGAAACCTGAATGACCGACTTAGAGAAAGCCTTGACTAGATTTGTGCAATTATCGATACACAGCCCAGCTTGGTCGAGGGTACACTTTGCAACCACTACCGCTTTTATTGCACAATCTAGAAAAATCAAGTGCGGCAAATTATGAATTTCTCATCGAAAGACCACAGGGAAGCTTGCTAAGTAATATCGAGGCAAATTCATGAGAGCATTTGAAGGCAATCACTTTAAGAAGTGGTCGTGAGTTTGATGGTAGGCTTCCAATTGAGAAGACCAATGTTAAAGCATTAGAGGACATAGAGGTTGAGAAAGGAGCAACCAAGGAGAAGAAGATGACACCCCCATCTTACAAGCAAAGAATTCCTTTATCCCTCTTGATTGAAGAATGACCAAGTGGACGAAAGCAAAGACAAGAAGTTTATGGGTTTCTTTAGGTAACTACATATAAACATTCTCTTTGTTGAGGCATTATCCCAAATGCCTAGGTACGCTAAGTTCTTGAAAGATTTGTTGACCAACAAAAGGAAATTGGAGGAGAGTGCCTCTGTGATTCTAGATGCATCTTGCTCGGTGGTCTTACAAAAGAATATACCAAACAAGAAGAAAGACCCAGGAAGCTTCATCATTCCCTCGCAACATTGGCAACTTGGGTGAAGAAATGGCATTGGCAAAAAAATAGGGGCCAGATCAAACGTTATGCCATATTCCTTCTTTCGTGTTAGGCTTGGGAGAGCCTAGGCCTACTCCGATGACATTGCAATTGGCTGACCGAACCGTGAGACATCCTAGGGCATCATTGAAGATATGCTTGTCAAAGTTGACAAGTATATATTTCCAGCAGATTTCGTGGTGTTAGACATCGATGAGGATGCGGATGTTCCTTTGATATTTGGGAGGCCATTCTTACTCACTTCAAAGGCATTGATCGACATGGATGGCGGGGAGTTGACACTGAGGGTTGGAGATGATAAGCTCACATACTACCTCACCGAAGCCATGTGACATTCTCTTCACTTTGATGATACTCTTTACTTTCTTAACAATACTAATAAGATAATTGATGAATATATGCAGGAAATGTTCAATCCGTACCAATACGAGGGGTTGCTAGACCAAGAGGTGGAGAACGAAGAAGTGTTAATGCTTGGTCTAAAGGAAGAAGTACCATCTACTCTGGGGATTATGAAGAAAGTGCTCCGAAAGATAAAGAGGGCGAGGAGATGGCACAAGAAACGCTTCAAGGCTGTTAGAGATGTGCAAGAACCGGACAAGGTGGATGAACCCTTGTTAAGTGTTACAAAGCCCGATAACTTCCTCTCTAACCTCAAGAGACTTTGCTCATCGTGTTTTCATATCATGGGTAAGAGGAAAACCTTCATCTATGATCCCCCGTGAGGTAAGACAAGGTACATCAAGATTAGTGATATTAAACAAGCCCTTCTTGGGAGACAACCCAAGCATTTACTATTTTCTTAGTTGTTAGTTTAGTGTTTGCATGAATAAGACTTTGACTGTTGGTGTCTTCATTTTTAGATGCTTTTATTGTGATTTTCTTGTGGGTTTTTGGTGTCATCTTGTGCTCAAATGTGTTTTGGCAAAGTTTTTGGTAGTGTGAGCTAGTTTCTCGTGTTTCACTGGTGTATTTTGCATAGTAGGTCAGGGTCTGAGTGTTTATACATGTTCAAGAATTTTCTACAGAGCCTGCAGAGTCTTTTAAGCCATCCAAAGAAAATGCACGGGCATGTGGAATTTCCGAACGCCTGTGGATCTTCACTGTGAGTTTGTCTAGAGAAAGCACAGGGGCGTGGACTCACCCATGTAGGCCATCCTATGACAAACGCACTGCCGTGGGTATTTTCCGCACGCCCATGTGGATCCCTACAAAAGAGCTCTCCTCCATCCAAAGAATACACAGGGGCATGCATCTGCCCCTGTGAACTGTCCAGTAGTGATCCACGACCATGGGGAATATTTGGACGGGAGTGTAGATAAGTGCTTGTGTGATAAGAATGCGAAGCGTTCTTTCCTTGTGTTGAGAATTACTTTTCTCAAGTTTTTATGCTAATATGGGTGTATTTATGTTACTTTCATGCAGTAGGGTTGTGAGTCCCGAATATGAGAGAAAGAAGCCAATGTGGGTCGAATGCACCAATTTAGAGGAAATCTTGCTAAGGTTCCAAACGCCAAGACATAGGTCGGGTTTGAGATGCGGAATGTGTGCCAACCTCCTTATATTCGAAAGTTAGCACAACTATTTGGAGGGGTACAAGGGCAGTCACATTCAAGCATTCCGACTTGTGCATATAGAATAAGATCTCCACTAACATGTCTGTTATTGAAGAAGCAAAGCGATCCACGACATAAACGTGTGTCCGTTTGCATTACCTCGATGAAAGCATGGATTCGAGAGTATTTTGGGCTAGCAATCGTAGTAGGGTACTATAGCAAAATTGTAGCAAGATTACCTGCACTCAACATCGCTCACAAACCGTCGAGAAAAACTCGAAAAAGAGAATCCACACGGGCGCAGAATTTCCACACGCCCATGTGAAAAATCCACATGGGCGCCACACGAGCGCAGGAAACTCGATTCCAGCCCTTTTAAAATGCCGATTTTTAGCATTCTTTTTTGCATCTTTTCCCCAACTTGAGAGAAAGGTGCGGCTAGGGTTTTGAGAGGTATTGGCTAGGGCTTTGGAGAGGTTCTACGGCTCTGACATTGCATGTCATTCGGAAGAAGGTTTATGGGAGAGCTGTTCACCACACCGATCCGGGCGAGGTGTATCCTAGGCTCGGGTCAAAGGGACCCTTGCGACGAGTAGAGGACTCTCCACAAGGCCATCACCATGAGTAACAATGGGGTTTTCTATGGTTTCTTTGTTTTTACATTCGATTTCACGGATTGTATCTAGCTCCATGGAGAGCTAAACCCCTAGTGGGTACTTGGGTATTTGTGAACCCTAGGATGTATTTGTTTCATTTAATCCCTTTATTATGCTTTCAATTAATTGATGTTTATTGTGCGTTCTAATATTGTATGCTTCATTGTATGAATACTCCCCAAAGTGACACTAGTGTTGAGAGTTCTTCTTGGTAACTCTTGTAAGTGAGTGACACACCATGAGAGTTAGACAAAGCTAGATTGGAGAGGGTTGAGATTGTGAGCTCGCATGTGCAGCGAGCGCCCCCTTCTCCTCCCGTGTGATCTATCCTACCTCCACATTCCAAGAGTTCTTTTGCGGCCATAGTAGAGTGAATGGGCTAAGGGATGACCTTCATTGGGCTTATTTTATGAGTGCAACAGAGTGAAGCTGCTGAAGTGATTTTTAGCATCTAGGGCTTAGTTGCGTGAACTTTGAGTCGAGTCCGCATTCATTCACTAATTTCCACATGCCCCGCGGCGAATATCCGCCGAGGAGCTCTTCTTCCAAAGAAGTCACAAGGGCGTGCACTCTGCCCCTCGTGAGTTGGTCTTGTTAATGTCCACGCCCGTGTGGAATTTCTACACGGTCGTACGGAACACATAGCAATTTTTCTCTACCGTCTCAAAAGTGCAGCCCACTGGGGCGCAGTGGCTCGCCTCCGGGTCGGGCACACGGCCGAGGATATTTCTCACATGCCCGTGTATTTGTGTTCAGAGGCAGTGAGTGTTTTACCTAGAGAACAGAGGGGTGTGCACCTGGCCCTGTGAAGCTTTCTTGTGGAGGTACACGGGCATGTGTAAATTCTGCACGCCCATGCGGATGTACAGAACTCCAAGAGGCGCGAGTCCTTTTAAAAGGATTATCATTTTCTTCAACCTACTATCCTCCAGTTGTCTGAGAACACTTCTACATTGTTCCCGACCTCATATCGCCAATTTGGAGGGATTTCGTTTGGTTTTTCGGCCATTTTCAAAGCTTTTTCATCTCAACTCGATGGTAAGCTCTATTTTTGATTTTCTTCGAAAATTTATGATTTTCATCAATAAAACTAGTCAATAATGCTTCATTTCTTCAATTAGAATGATTATTTATATTTAGAACGAAGTAAAAGCGTTATAATTGAGCATTTGTGGAGTTTGAAGCGTGGTCGCAGCGCTTGTTCACGCCTGCGGATCCACACCGGCATGCGTAAATTCCGCACGCACCCGTCGGGGTTTTTCATGCCTATGTTTCATTAACTAGTTTGATCAATTCTCTTTCAATTTTTGCTGAGTATGGCACCCATGTCAAAGAAGCAAGTTTATAATTGTCTCATAGAGTCGCTCACGCGAGTACTCTTAGTTACGCATGATTATCCCGGAGCTCCCGAATCTCACGTAGAGCTTACAGTAGTATTATGTGGTCGTAGCATGATGAGCCGGGTTGTCCAAGGCCACTTTGCCTTTCCCGACCGCAGACACCGATATCTACATGCCATCATGAGCAGGTCGGTGAATGGCCGTGGTGATAGCACTTGCATTTTGAACTGGCAGGAGCTTTTGTACTTGTATTCGATGATGCAACAAGACACCGATCCATCTAGGGCACATCGTCACCGAGTATATTCGACATCGTAGCCAGATGCCAAATTGGGAGCGATCTTCTCGGTCCATACATTACTAGATTAGATCTTCATATGGGTCTCTTTGGGCGCGATTCACGGGGCCAAGAAAACGAGTATACCTGTGCTCCTGAGCCTTGAAACAATGAGATTGATGTGTATGGCCCGTAGGGTTCAGACAGGGGTTTATACTCTGGTTCAACCAGTCCCAGAGATAGTCGAGAAGGGGAGAGATGACGCCGAGGCTTCCAAGCCTACCCCCCGACCATCGGGCCCCGCACTCTATGGAAACTGAGGCACCTTCGGAGACAGAGGACCCACACCCCTGCAGCGCATGTTTGCACCATCTCGAGCCCGTGGATCTCTTTGAGAGGCTCGAGAGTGCCGCCGGAGTAATATGGACGTGAGGTAGCAGAGACCCCGAGCGTAGATTATCGATATTAGGGGTTGTGCAGCCGCACAAGATACGTAGTTCACAAAGATGTTTTGACACATTACGACAGATCTTAGAGCTGAGATGTTGGTTGACAAGATCCCTCATGCGATATCCCCGCAAGTGCACGGGTTTGTCGAAGTAATAATCCCGGGTGAGTGGCTATCGAATCCACAGGGAGTAGGTAATAAAAATACTTAATTCCATTCTTAGCTATGTAAAAGATCAATGATGATGAGTGTGATAATGATTCAATCCCTCAACAAGAAAAGCAACAAGTACGAGAGCAAAAGTAAAGAAGGGGGGTAAGGCAATTGATAAAGATGGTGTACCCGGATAATGCTCCGCCTAGGATAATTGTTTCAAGTGCAAGAATCCTCTATTATGCTTCCTAATCAATGCTATGGTGAGTCGTGGAAACCTTTAATTACATAGTCCGAAATCTAAGGTCAACTATGCCTAACTCTATACATGTCCCGAGGAGAAATCGAGCAATCTCAACACCTCGCACTCGCATAGAGTTGCAATGAGCTCTAGGGATTCCAAGTGATAAATCTCTTCCTAATTATAGACCCTAACCCTTTGGTCCATGTGGAAGGTCCCCTAACCACAATTGAGCCCTAGATACTAAGATCACCCTCAACGCTTCACTCCATCGCACGCCGAACTGTCAGCACTGAAGTTCATCTCGTTAGACCATTCACTCTATTATGGCTGCAGAAGAACTCAAGGAACGGAGGTAGAATCCATCACCAAGGGAGAAAGGGATGCCTCCCTGCACCTCCTCTCGACTACCTTCTCAACCTCTTCTCCAACCTAGTTTTGTCTTGTGGTGTGTCACTCACTCACAAGGTTACCACAACAAGAAATTCGCAACCCCACTAGGAAAAGTTCACACAATCAAGCATTTAAGGTTGAACCACACAACATCAATTTATTGAAAGCATAATAAAGAGAGGTTCAAAGAAACAACACATCCTAGTTCACAATACCCCGAGTACCACTAGGGTTTAGTTTCCATGGAGCTAAGTACAATCAAAGAAATAGAATGTAAAAGCAATAACTTACAAGAAACCCCTTGATGGTCGTAAGTTTATGGTTTTGTGGAGAGTCCTCTACTGTCAGCAGAGATCCTTTTGTCCGCCCAGGATACACCGGAGCGACTGCTGTTTACCTAAAGTTTCCTCCCAATAACTTTTCTTCCAAACGACGCCGCTGGCTGCAATGGAGCCGTGAGAATCTCCAAAAACCCAGTCAATACTCCTCAAAACCCCAGCCGCCTCCTCGCAAGCGTAAGTATTGATGGCAGTGGAAGGCACCGGGCCCCGATTTGGCTTAAATAGGGCCGAATCGAGTGACTAGCACGGGCGTGGATGCTTCACGTGCCCGTGTGGAATTTCCACACGCCCGTGTGGATTCTCTGAAACTGTCATTTTCGGCCGGCTATAAACGAATAGTAATGCTACAGATGATGCTGCACACCGACTTTGCCACAATTGCTACATTAACGTCATAGTAACTAGCTATCTGATCATGCAAAACTACTCCCCTGATCCACTTTTTCTATCGAGGTAACATAAACAAGCACATGTTTATGCCGTGGATCGCTTTGCTTCATCAATGACGGATAAGTTGATGGAGATCTTGTTCTATGTGCATAAGTCGAATGCTTGAGTGTGACCGCCCTTGTGCCCTCCAAATGGATATGCAAACTCAAATACGGGGAGGTTGGCACACACTCTAGCATCTCGCACCCGACTTATATCTTCACGTTTGAATCTTAGCAAGATTTCCTCCAAAATCGGTGCATTGTGCTCCACATTGGCTTTTTCCTTCATAATTGGTGTCACAACCCTACCTGCATATAAGTAACATAAAACCACACATATTAATGTAAAAACCCAAGAAAAGTAATGCTCAACATAAGGAAAGAATGCTTCGCATTCATATCACACAAGCACTTATCATTGGCTCATCATTTTTCCTGCGCCAAGGACTCCTCGAGTCCCATCAGTTTTTCTCATCACCTCCATCCCTTATTCCCGGCACCGGATGACCCACCATGTACTTCATCACCGAAGCGCGTGAGAGCCAGAGGGCGACATCGACACTTTGATTTTTATTTTTCCTTGTCTTTTTACTTCCGCATTTTTATTTTTGGACTTGTATTCTCAGAAAGGACTTTCCTTCTGAATTTATTTTGTATCTCAAGTTGTATTCATTGTCTTATCTTTTATATATTTGAGTTATTTTTGTTTTTATTGAGCTTCACTGAACCCCCTCGTGTATGCATGCTGATGGTCTTATCATCATGGGAATTGAGACTTTGTCATGGGCACCGCAAAAGTCAGCTTTCTGACACTTGGCCATGTGAGCTTCACAACCCATTAGAACAATACTCCCAAGGACTTAGCTCCATCAAATGCAACACTAGGAGTCAGGATAGTATTGTTTTGATTTCTTCTCCCACATCTTAATCCAATTGATTTATATTATGAATACATTGGGGACAATGTATAACTTAAGGGTGGGTGGGGGTGGGGGAGTTTTTATAGTGCATGCATCTCTTTTTATACTAGTTTTTGATTGATATACATGCTCACATAGCCAATGGCAGTTCATCTTAATTGCATTGATTACATTCTTGATTTTAGGGGAATTTTTAACATTGAATGTTTTCATGCTCTAGTTTTTGCTTGAATTTCTAGGAATGTTTTTCCGATTGACAGTTGTTGCACGACTCACTCTTTGAACTCTTTTGGAAACTCATGTTTGATATATAAGGGACTAGTTTTAGTTATTTCTTGTGTTAATTCTTAAAGAAAAAACAAAAAAACAAAACAAAAAAAAAATGAAAAAGAAAGAACAAAATAGTTTTGTTGTTTAGTTGTGCTTGTTGGGTGGAAAGAGCTACCACCTATGATGTATGAAGCTACTCTCATAAGTTGGATACTAGTTATGCCCTAATGAGAGAAAGAGCTATCTCATGGGATGTGTTAAAGCTACCACCCCGGTAGAAAGAGCTAAGACCTTGAAAGTCTGAAAGCCACCTTAGCGGTCTCTTTGGAAAGGGCTACCTTAGAGGATGTGTGAAGCTACTACCCTTTTTGAATTTTTGTTACCTTTTGTAGATAAATAAGTCCCTTGTATGTACAACTTTGAGGAGTATACTTTGGGTTGACTTGAGTGAGTTCACACACTTACATGATTTCTGATTTGTGTCCTTTTAGCTAGAGCATTGATTTTTCGTATTTAGTGTTGAAATTTTCCGTACTTGTACAATGTACTCTTTGTATGCTTTGGTGAACCTAAGGCCAAGCACTTCCAATATTTCCTTCATCTATGCTTTAATGTTTTAATTTGTGCTTGAGGACAAGTAAAAGCTTAAGTGTGGAGGAGTTTGATAAGTGCTTGTGCGATAAGAATGCGAAGCGTTCCTTCCTTGTGTTGAACATTACTTTTCTCGTATTTTAACGCTAATATGGGTGTATTTATGTTACTTTCATGCAGATAGGGTTGTGAGGCCGAATATGAGAGAAAGAAGCCAATGTGGGTCATAATGCACCAATTTGGAGGAAATCTTGCTAAGGTTCAAACGCAAAGACATAGGTCGGGTTCGAGATACGGGAATGTGTGCCAACCTCCTCATATTCGAGTTAACACAACTATTTGGAGGGGCACAAGGGCAGTCACATTCAAGTATTCTGACCTGTGCATATAGAACAAGAGCTCCACTAACATGTTCATTATTGAAGAAGCATTGCGATCCATGACGTAAACATGTGCAGGTTTTCATTACCTTGATGAAAATATGGATTCGGGAGCATTTCGGGCTGGTACTATAGCAAAACTGTTACGAGATTACTGTACCATCACTATTTAAGCCTGCTGAGAAAATAGGAAAACAGAGAATCCACACGGGCATGTGGAAATTCCACATGCCCATGTGAAAAATCCACATGGGCGCTCACACGGGCGTGTAAAATCCTGATTCTAGCCTTTCAAAAGCTGATTTCAGCCCCGATTTTAGCATTCTTTTCTCCATCTTTTCCCCAACTTGATAGAGGGTTGTGGCTAGGGTTTTGAGAGATATTGGCTAGGCCTTTGGAGAGGTTCTATGGCTCCAACATCGCGCACCATTTGGAAGAAGGTTAGTGGGAGAGATTTTACTGACACCGATCATTCGAGATGTATCGTAGGCTAGACAAAGGGACCCTTGCGATGAGTAGAGGACTCTCCACAAGGCCATTACCATGACTAATGAGGGGGTTTTCTATAGATGCTTTGTTTTTACATTCGATTTCATTGATTGTATCTAGCTCCATGAGAGCTAAACCCCTAGTTGGTACTTGGGTATGTTTGAATCCTAGGATGTATTCATTTCATTGAATCCCTTTATTATGCTTTCAATTAATTGATGTTTATTGTGAGTTATAATATTATATGCTTGATTGTATGAATACTCCCCTAGAGTGACACTAGGGTTGAGAATTCTTCTTGGTAACTCTTTTGAGTGAGTGACACACCATGAGAGTTAGACAAAGCTAGATTGGAGAGGGTTGAGAGGGTGAATCAAGAGGTAGCGGAGCGTACCCTTTCCCCTTCGGTGTGATCTATCCTACCACCACATTCCAAGAGTTCTTTGTGTCCATAGTAGAGTGGATGGGCTAAGGGATGATCTTCCGCTGGGGCTTAGTTACGAGTGCAACGGAGTGAAGCGATGAACTAATTTTAGCATCTAGGACTTAATTGTGGCTAGGGATCTTTCAAGTGTACCAAAGGGTTATATCTACACATAGGAATAGGGTTTATCATGTGGAATCTCTAGAGCTCATTGCAGTTCTATACGAGTGCGAGATGTTGAGATTGTTTGATTTCTCCTCCGGGACATGTATAGAGTTAGGCATGGTTGACCTTAGATTTGGGACTATGCCATTAAGGATTTCGACGACTCACTATTTTATTAATTAGGAAGCATGATAGCGGTTTTGTGCACTTGAAACAATTGTCCTAGGTGGAACAATATCCGGGTACCCCATCTTTATCAATTGCCTTACCTTCTCCTTAACTTGTGCTCT
Source organism: Dioscorea cayenensis subsp. rotundata (assembly GCF_009730915.1). Lineage (NCBI taxonomy): Eukaryota > Viridiplantae > Streptophyta > Magnoliopsida > Dioscoreales > Dioscoreaceae > Dioscorea > Dioscorea cayenensis. The sequence goes on from NW_024087654.1 coordinate 62,030, forward strand.
CTTTCTTGTTGTCTTCACTTTTGAGAATTGAATCTTGTCACACATATCACTATTCATCTTCCACATTAGTTAAGAAACCACTTAAGTGTCTTTATTCCCTACTCTCTGTGGATACAATACCCACTCATTTGGGATTATTACTTCGACACCCATGCACTTGCGGTTTACACGCATATACGGACCTGTCACGTGCGAAACACTTAGTGATAATTCTCGACTGGACAGAGAGTCCACAGGGGCGTGCGTCTGCCCCTGTGGATCAGGCACACAGGCGTGGGTATTTTTTGCACGCCCGTGCGGTTGCATTCAGAGATGGAGGAGAGGTTTCCTGAGAGCGCACTGGGGCGTGTGTGTGCCCCTGTGACTCTCTTCTGTGGAGGTGCACAGGCATGGGCAATTTCTGTACACCCGTGTGAATGTCCAGTAACGTAAGAGCTGTGGCATTTCTTTAAAATCTTTTGGCTCTTCTCCATTCTCATATTCCTAGTCACTCAACGACCACTCCTAACACCCCTCCCCGACCTCACACTTTGTCGATCTTGAGGAGTTTCACTCGATTTTTCAAGCCGAATTCAAAAAGTTTTTCGAGTTCACTATTGGTAAACCCTCAATTCTTCTCTTTTTTTCGCCATAAATTGATTTTTAATTGATTAAAAATGGTAAATGTTGCTTAGTTTTCTATGTTTATAAGATTTATGCATGTTTAGAACGAAACTTTGAAC
>NW_024087655.1:0-106459 GCF_009730915.1 Dioscorea cayenensis subsp. rotundata
GAATTTGATGTTGATAGAATTATTTCTTATCATTATTATTTTTTGGCCTTAACCTTGAAATGAAATATCAATCCTCACTCCCTAGAATTAATTTTGGTAGGCAGAACTCAAAGCAGGACGTGGTCTTCTGATTCCAGAAATGGAACTACTTGCATATTATTGGCACCTGTATCATGTTATTGTTTACAGTATTACAATCAGCTCCACAGGAATCAATTGATAGGACCATCATTGAGAAGCTGAAGTTATGATTTTTGAATGGATGTGAACCAATGACTTATAATGGCTGGTAATTTCAGACTGAACAATCTTTTCATTTGTGCGTAGTGGGCATGGAAAATGACATCCATTTGATTAATAATAACACGAAACAATTTTTGGTGAAGAAAGTGAATGACAAGCAAGTTCTACCTTTTCAATGTGAATAATAACCAACAAAAAAACAACACATCTTTGAGATAGTTCATGCTCAGAATGAATGAGACTCTTATCAGACTCTATCTCACCCTTATCACTCAAGTTGACCTTTTTTTCACCTTCTATAGAAATTATTAATTAAAATTAATTAGTAATCTAAAAATTTATAAAAATTATATAAATCTATTTATTTTCAAATTACTTTAATTTAACATATAGGGTATACACATGAATAACCATCTTTATATTCAAATATAAGCAACAGAATCAAAGACCTATACAAATTTCTTAATGAATTCCCTATTTTAAATACACACCATACATGAATATTTCCTTCTAAAAATAAATTGCAAACCAAATCAATAACGAAGCCCCTTCACGATTACCTTCATACCCTTCTCCGCGAAGTTACCCAAAGATCAAACGCGCCAAGGTCGTGCCCATTCCCATTCCGCCACCGCGTTCCACCTCATCGCCCTATAAAACCCCCACATCTCTCTCTATCTCTCCCATTCATGGAGCTCTTCCACAAGGCCAAGGCTGTGCGGCTTCGCAGCCACCACGACAAGTACCTTTCCGCCGAGGAGGACGAAGACCACGTCCACCAGGACCGCGATGGCTCCTCCCCCAACGCCCGTTGGACGGTGGAGTACGGCAACGCTGGCCCTGTTGCTGTCATCCGCCTCATCAGCTGCTACCGCCGCTATCTCACCGCCTCCAACGAGCCTTTCCTTCTTGGTATGACCGGCAAGAAGGTCCTCCAGACTGTTCCCCGCCGCCTTGACTCCTCCGTCGAATGGGAACCCATCCGTGAGGGTTTCCAGCTCAAGCTTAAGACCCGGTATGGCCACTACCTCCGCGCCAATGGCGGTCTTCCTCCTTGGCGCAACTCCGTGACCCATGATATCCCTCACCGCACCGCCACCCAGGACTGGGTCCTTTGGGATGTCGACATCGTTGAAATCCGCATCGATCCTGCTTCCCCTATCCGTGATCACCCCGCTTCATTCCCCTCTCATCACCTGTCCAGACGAGAGGTAACGATCGATCTCGTCATGGTTCGTGACTTTTTTTTTTTTGTATGTGTGGTGATATGGAGATGTTTGATTTTGGAAACTGGTTGTTTGCAGTCTTCTTCCTCATCTCCGTCGGGGTCGCCGCACAAATCGGAGGGAAGGGTTATCTACTACGCGATAGCGGACGGGGACGGGAACGTAGATGAAGGAGTTGAGCAACCATCGTTTACTTTCAAGGGCACGGATGTGAACGAGTTGTTTCATAGGTTGAAAGATGAAACGGAGATGGATGATCTCGTTGTCTGCTCGAAGAATCCACTGAACGGCCAGCTATACCCCCTGCTTCTTGATCTTCCTCCGAATAATACTACTATGCATGTTGTGGTCGTCATGGCCAACTCCAAAGGTGAATTCTCTTCTTTCTCCAGGTTATGAAATTCTTTGGTTGGCTTGCTATTGAACTTGAAATGTCCGTTGCTTATCCAAAGTATATGCTATATGGCCTTGAAAAACTAAGTTTGTTGTTGTGTTAGCCTGTTTTTGTTCGTATGACATTGCCATTGGACAGATGACTGGGCATAAATTTTGATTAGAGTTTTTGTTTTGGGAACATTTTGTCGTGTTTGTAGCTTGTTTGAACCTTATTGGCTTCGTGTGGTTTTGCTGCTAGACTTATTGGTATGCATAAACGAATAATACAATATGGTAAGTCTTGTGTTAATAAAAGGATTTTTTGAGATTAAGTTGTATGGAGGACGTTGTTTCTTCTTGTCTCGGCCTATAATCTAGTTTTTGGATAGATTGACCAACAGAATATGAAAAATCTTGTATTTGATGCTACTCACATTTATTGTACAAAGCTTTGTTTATTTGCAGTCCTTGGATTTTTGTTTGCACTAGGATGATATTTCTTCTTCTGCATAGGAATGATCTTTGCTATAAAGTGTATTTTGTTTTGTTCTGCCTTCTTCAAAATCAGTAGTTTGGCCCTAAATGATTCATGTTGATGAGATTTAAAAGGATGAAGCAATGATGGGCATGATAAGAATGAACTCGTAAGTTCAAAGTATTTTTTTAGGGTTTGATGTAGTAAAATCTTGATGATGTCTATTTAAATAAATAAATAAATAATTTTTTTATTGCCTTTAGTTTTAAAGTGATATTTAGGGGATAAAGTCCAACCGCCAAAAAAGGTGGCTTATTGTCTTATTCATGTAAATATATGCTCCTCTGTATATGCAGAACACCAATATCTATGTTTGGAATATAAGAAATTAGATTGTTTAGCCATCCATGAGGATGCCAACTAAAGTGTAATGCATATATATGTATATATTTATATATCTTCATTCTATTAGGAAACCAGTGTAAAATAATGGTACATGCAATAAATTATTGTTTTGGAAAGTTGTTAGGCAGTCCTGATACTTTTTTCCCTGAAGATATATTGAGAACTGCTTTGACATATTGCAACCGTCAGGCATACTATTCATGCTTGGAGAAAAGTATTTTGTTTTCCATTTTAAAAATTGTGATATCAAGTTGCTGGGATTTCTTTTCATTGCTTTTATAACATACTTGGGGTGGTTGGGGTTTTTTTTTTTTCAAAATGTTGGTTATTTTTAGGGATGCTAGAATTACGTATTTGTGAAATGTGCAGTGACAACCCTGACATAAAGCTTCTATGTTTGTTAATCTATTTAGTTGTTGTCAATGCTACGTTTGTATATCTTTCTTGGGGCAGTTGGCAATGCGCATTATGATATCTAGCTGTTGTACAATAATTTTGATAAGTTGCACACCATAAATATTGATATGAGTTTATTGAAATTTACTATTGCTAATATTTGTCATGTGCCCAATGAGATTCACATAACCCTTCTAATAATAGCTTAACAGTGCCCAAATCTCATCAGGAAGCTATTTCAAATGCTGAGTCTTGGGCATACAAGTTTAAAATTCTTGACTAGTTCAAATCATGAGGCGCGGATTTAGCACCCACATTTTCAAGGCATGGGGATTGCTCATGGAGTATCCAATTGAAATTCTTCCTGTCTGAGCATTACCTTTAATTAGTTTTTCACTTCAAAATTTAAATTGATCACTGTAGTAGTGGTATTGGCTGTAATTATCTTTTCCTTTTAAATGAACCGTTCTTGTAGCTGGTAACTTGCTTTCAATCATAACAAGTATCTGATCGTCACTTCAGACATGATCTCCTAGCTACTTAATTCTCTGGTCTGTTACAATATAAATCATTGTCCTAAAAGCCTCTTCTGATAATTTTGAGATAACACTTAGATCATTAGCCTGGACTTGTAATTTTTTTTTTTTTTAGTACTCACAAGAATTTTGACTGAGTAGTTTATTGACTCTACCAACAAAGGATCCAAATGACAGTGACATGATAAAAAATATGGTCTGAACATTACAAAGAGAATTATGACCTAGTAAACACTTTGTAGAGACCCTTGTGCAAAAGTTTGGTGAATTTGGTGATACTATTGGAATGGATTAAGTGCTTGGGAGAGACTTGCCTGCATGGATCGCAAAAGGTGTTATGGCATTTAAATACCTATCAGTTAGGTGAATGAGGCTTTGTATCTATGGTTTTGCTTCTAGAAGGATGAAGTATTTGACTAGGATGTTGAGACTGATTATAACCCAAGCTAATACAAGGAAATCAAATCTCTACAGTTCAGCGTTTCTTGAATAGCGCTATAATTATGAAACCAGTTTTGCTCATACTTTTAGAATATTATGCTTGAAGTCTTGAGCCCACAGATTGATAGAAGAGCCGCAAGTAGTTTTCAATTGGGAGCTCCATTTTTAATTTGATTCATTTTCTGATCACTGTTAGATTTTGGGTTATGATGCATTCTTGTTACAGTCTTTCCCCACTTATATTGTCATGTATTTGTATTGCCAAATGTTAATATGCATTCATGCTTCAATTAATGCCAGTTAAAATATTTGTGTCGGGAACATTCTTGCTTCAATATCATGTGTTTTGATGTCTTTATTGGTGTTAAAACATCAGTCTTACTTTTATGTCTATCTCCAGTGGCCAAGAACTTCAAGAAGCCAAATGGTCCTATATAGATCAGAGATGAGGAGTGGAGAAGAATTGGTTGCTGTTGCTGTTGCTGTTGCTGTTGCTGTTGCTGTTGTTGTACAGGTCTTGTACATCTTACCTCTTGTTGTCTGGATACCAACTGATCTGGGTTTTGTTCCCGTCATCATTTTTCTAGCTGCAATGGATCTGATTTATACTCTACTGTAAAGGAGCTCCTCTCAAAATTTGCCAGCCATGCTTGATGTTTGGAGATATAACTTTAATTATGTTTGAAGTCCATAAATTTTGTAAATTGATATTATTTTTCAAGCTTCCATGCATATCATTCATGTTCAGCTGTATAGGGTTTCTCTAAATTTTTCAGTAGTAGTTGATGTCTAAGGATACCACCTGCTTGACAATGCTTGCGATTCATTGTTGATGAACGGAAAAAAGTACAATTTTGTTTTAGTTGGAACTTATTCATACAATGCTTTCTCTATCAGGTGTGCATGTGTTGAGGATTTAGAGTTTTGGGCCTTCAATTTAATCTCAGGTTTAAGTTGAAATTGTGTACTTTCTAACATTTTTGACAAGCATGGCAGTGTGTTAGAGAGATGCTCAAAAGTTTCCAGTAATGCTTGAAGTATGGAGACATCAAAAAGCTTGACAATGTCTGAGATCACTGCTAATATGTAGCAAAAGGTATATAATTTGGTTTTAGTTGGAACCTTTTCATGTAATTCATGGGGTAAATTTTTCATGTGGTCACTGACTCACTGTGTTATGGCTGATTTTCATTTTGGTCATTGTATTTCAATTTGTTTCTTTTTGGTCATTAGATATTAATTTGTTTTTCTGGGTTGATCACTGGGATTTTTTTAGCAAATTTAGATGACGTGGCCGGAAATGCTTATGTCACTTTTTTTTTTTTATATATTTTCTTTCATCCTAGCTGTAAAGAGGTTGCTGACTCAGTTCATTTAAAAAAAGAGTGATGTGGCATTTCCCACTGCCATCATCTAAAGCTCGAAACATCCCAAGTGATTAACCGGTGAAAACAAATTAATATCTAACTAAAAAAAAAATTTGAAACACAATGATTAAAATAAAAATCGGTCATAATACAGTGATCATATGAAAAATTTATCTGTAATTCATGTAATACTTTCTCTAAATCTATTGTTTGGTTGGAACTTTTACAATGGTTTCTAACCTCAGTCCTTGTTCAAGTTATTATAACAATGGTCATTTTTTTTTTACCAAGCATTCATTCATGATTATAATGGATGAGATACAAAATATACTCATAATCTAATGTATTGTTTTTCCTTGTCAGACTTCCTACTTGCTTCCAGATTGATTTATCAAGTCTGGTCTGGTCTGGGGATTCACTATACAATGCACTCTCTTTGAGAAAAAAGAAAAAAGAAAAAGAGTTTATTTATGGTCTTTGATGCAGAATCCAACAACATCTTTGTTATGGAAAATGAGGTAAGTTGAAGTGAGTCAAGGTCTTCTTTGAAAAATGAGGTACTAATATATAATAAAAAAGTTAGGAAGAGATTTGATTGGTAACAAACCACTTGCGTCCACATTTCACATTTCTATTGTCCGTGAGAATTTTGAACTTAATAATAGTCTTGATGTCTTTATTGTATTGAACCAAGCCCCTCTTTTCCAGGATGACTCTCATGGTCTATATGTGTGGTGACTTGGTTTGGCTTTTTCCAAGGTTCAATGCTTGTGGACTTCTTCTAAACTTTGCTTGAACCATTTAAGCCTCTATCACTTATATCAACATCCGTTGGTTTTATTTTTATTCTTTTTAGCTTTAAAAATATCTAACAAATTTTTTTTAAAAAAAATTAAACCATAAAATCTATTAAATTTAATTTATGATATGAAATTTTTTTTCTTATCATTTTATCATTTTTATTTCTAATCACGTGCTGACTATTGGTGGATTATAGACATTGTTATTCTTTCAGAATTACCCCTTTATCATTCTCTCAAGAGAGTTGGTGAATTTTTTTTTTACTTTTAATTAGAGATTGATTTTTTTATAATAAGTGATAAGGGCTTTTATTTAAATAAAGTTGATGGTATGCACAAGTTTGGAATTAATATTTCATTTTGCACAAATTTTGATGTTCGATTTTTGGTAATATTTGAAATAAACATTTTACATAAAAGATTTTGTGTTAATAAACAAAAAAAATAAGGATTTCATGTTAATAGCCCAAGAGAGCCAAGCTAAATAGAGGATTTGATGAGTGATTTGTTTATTTTTTTTTAAAAAATTATTTTAAAAGTGTTTAAAAAACCTTAGTAGTTTATTATTTTAATATTAATTAATAATTTATTCATATTTACTTAATTGATTTTGTTAAAAATTAATTTACAAAGGTGTGTGATATATATATATATATATATATATATATTGGTTAATAGCTATAACTATTTCTATTGTGTTACAACTAATATTAATAATTATTTTATCATTTTATAAAGAAAATATCTAGAAAACTGTGAATGACACAATATGTACATATAAATATACCCACATTTTCCCTTAAATTTTTATTAGAGATATTTAAAAATCCATACAATATTTGTGTTGTGTATGAAAATCTATATCCGAACAACTTTTGAGTCAATTAATACTGAGTCTCTTGCATAGGGCGCTTATTTAGGGGAGGACCCGAGATCGAATCTCATGTTTGCGCAAGTGAGAACACGTGGGTTGATGTTGAACTCTGCTCTCCACACGTATACATTTCTGACTTACCTTTAAACGAGGGCGTTTGTCGTCTATTTGTCCAAAAAAATAAATAAAATAAAATAAATAAATAAATCCATATCCGCATTGGATGCCTTTGCATGCCATATCGAACGAACCACGTGAGATGGTGCTGTTCATCCATCACCGTCATCACCATCACTGTTTTCTTTGCTAGGGTTACTAACTTGACCGTAGCACGACCGCCATCCTCACCAGACTCACTGACTCACCTCAGCATTAAAAGCCTCAGCATTACCATTCGTGTGGATCTCTCCCTCTTCTTTCTTCTCCTTTCCAAATTTATCCCATTAATATTACTTAAAATAATTATTTTTTAAACTAAAAATTTATATTTAATTATTTTAATTTCTTTTTTTTTTTAGTTTCATTTTATTTTAACAAATTAAAATTTAACCATTATATTTTATATTTAATTCATTTTAATTAAAACAATTAAAGATTTCATTATAAATATATATAAACCAATTTTTTATAAACATGCATAGATAAAAATTTTACAAACACACAGTTAAATTTGAATCCAACAGCTACATATCATATGATGTTAACAGTGAAGTAAATAATACTTTCTCGATTTTTTTTTATTTGTCACAAATTTATGTTTTTTTTTATCTGTCATTTTTTAATATTAAAAAGTATTTATTATTTTTTTTTTCTAAAATTATCTTTAACATTCTATTCAATCTTTTTTTTGAAATTAAATAAGAAAAAGAAATATAAAGATATAAATTAGAATTAATTTTTAAAAAATAATTAATTTTGTATAAAATTTTGTGAAATAATTATAAGATTGGATGAAACACATACACAATAGGTAAAAATAAAACGGAGAGAGTATTTATTAATAATGCTTTTAACCATATCATCAGTGTTATAATCAGTATTGACTGTGATGACTCATGATAGTCAATATTTTTTTATTTTTTTGTTTTTATATATATATATATATATATTTGCAAAAAAAAAAAAGAATGTTTATTATATATATATATATATATATATTCACATATATACAATTTCATAATCCCCTCTCTAACTACATCCTCCACGGTCTCTTCTTCTTCTTCTTCTCCATCATCATCCATGTCTTCTCTCCTCCTTCTCCTCCTCTTCTTCTTCTTCTCTCCATCCCATTCACTCCCCTGCTCTCCATCTCCCACACCATGTCCTCCCTTCCTCTCCTCCCCATCCTTCCCCTTCTCCTCCATCCCCGGCTGCGGCCATCCTTCCTTCCAAATCAACTGCTCCTCCTCATCCATCATCATCAACTCCATCCCTTTCCTCATCCTCTCCATCTCCATCTCCTCCAACTCTCTCCATCTCTCCCCTCTCCTTCCTTCCCCTCCCTTCTCCCACTGCCCTTCTCTCCCTCTCCATCCCATCAACCTCTCTTCTTCCCCTTTCCTTCTCCTCCACAACGTTTGCCACTCCCTCCCTTGCTTTCTCAACTCCTCCTCCTCCTCCTCCTGCTCTCTTTCCTATTTCCAAAACCAACTCCTTTCTCAACCCCATCGTCTCTTCACTTCCTGCCACTCTTCTAATCACTCCTGCCGCTCTCACCCCCATTCCACCAATCTCCTCCTCAACACCAGCTTCTCCGTCACTTGGAATCGCAACGACTCCTACTTCTCCAACTGCTCCTCTTGCCATGGCGTTTGCGCTTTCAACGATTCCCTCCCTTCCAAGCCCTTTCTCTGCATTCCCTTTGGTAACTCTCATTCCTCTCACCGATCTCTCCTTCTCGCCCTGTTTTTCGTGGGTGTTTTCCTTGTTTTATCCATCCTTGTGGTTGCTCTTCTCCGCCGGTGCCGGCCGGAGAGAGGCGGTGGCGGCGGGGAGTCAGCGACTGCGGTGTTCATTCAGTGCCACTTCCCTCGACCACCATCTTTCAGCTATGAGATTCTCCGCGCCGCCACCAATGGCTTCGATCATCGCTGCAAGATCGGCGACGGAGGGTTCGGGTCTGTGTTCCTAGCTCACCTCCCCGATGGCCGCGCCGCCGCCGTGAAACGCCTCCATGCTCGCCCTAACACATCGGTCTCCTCCTCCTCGACCTCCGACTCATTCTGCAACGAGATCTTCATCCTCTCCTCCGTCAAGCATCCCAACCTCGTTCGCCTCCACGGCTACTGCTGCGATCCACGCGGTCTTCTTCTCGTCTACGATTACGTCCCCAATGGAACCCTCGCTGATCACATCCATCACAAGCGCTCATTGTCTTGGCCGGTGCGCGTGGAGATCGCCGTCCAGATCGCGGCAGCGCTCGAGTACCTACATTTCGAACTGAAGCCGCCCGTCGTTCACCGAGACGTCACGTCCTCAAACATCTTCGTGGAGCGCGACATGCGGATCAAGGTTGGGGATTTCGGGCTCTCACGGCTGCTGGCATTGCCGCAGGACTCGTCGGACGAGTACATTCGCCGGACGGGGCCACAGGGCACGCCTGGGTACCTCGACCCGGAGTACCACCGGTCGTTCAGGCTAACAGAGAAGAGCGATGTGTATAGCTTTGGGGTGGTGATGCTGGAGCTGGTGACAGGGATGATGGCAGTGGACACTGGAAGGGATGAGAGGGATGTATCACTGGCGGAGATGGTGGTGGGGAGAATTCAGGTTGGGATGTTACATCAGGTAGTTGATCCTATGCTGATGAGACATGTGGAAAGGCCGGCATTGGCTTCGATTGAAGCCGTGGCTGAGTTGGCTTTCCGATGCCTCGCTGGTGATCAGGATGATCGGCCTGATTCCCGGGAGGTCGGGGAGGAGCTCAAGAGGATTAGGAACCAGCTGCAGGACTATTTGAGATGAGGTTCTCATACTATCAGCTTAAGCTTTTATGAGCCTAGATAATATGTTGGTTTTGTATCTAATGTTTGTATGTTTTGTTTGTGATCAGGATGATGGAGGCAATGTTTGAGGATTCTTCAGAGAATGAGAAGCAATGTGAGTTCTTAATTCTAGTATTTTTCTGTCTTCTTGCATAACTACTTTCAAGTTTCAACCTATATATATATATATATATTGTATAAAATTTAGAGGTTATTTCACACTTATGAAGAGTAATGAAGCTGAAAGTCTATGCAATGTTGAGATTTTAAGAGGGGACTGTGGTTTTAGATTAACAATGAGATAGTGTGAATTGTGGACTTTGTGAATGTATAGGGTCAGTAAACTGAAAGTGCAATATGAAATGCTAAGATTTTGAGAGCAAGTGGTAGTCTTTGCTTTGTCAATGAGATGCTGGGAAGTATTAGGTTAGAAAAGCATGGTTTCTTCTTGTTGTCATGAGCTTGAAGGTGTTTAAGATCTATGTGACAATATTTGATTAAAGATAATGGATAGAATAAGTTGACAAACTCCAAAGTAATGGCAGTGGAATTTCTCTCATTTGAACATATATACAATTCAAGTGTGTATGTATGGAAACTATTTTGTGTGTGTATGTGTGTCATTGTCTGGAATTGGCATATTCTTTCATCAAATCTGGCAGGCTTTATTGTGTAAGATATGCTATTTATTTGTAATGTCAATTAGACAAAATTAATTTGAGATGAGGTTAACATTTTAGTTTTTGGATTGCCTGCCTTAAAAAAAAAAAAACACGGCTAATGGGGTGATTTTCTGAACATTAAAGAGTGGTTTAATTCTCTGATTAAATGATGTATCTTTTTGACCTTTAAATGAATTGAATCACATGGAGAATGCATCATATGTATTCATACCTGGTTTTATTGGTTTTCTTGTCCAGCCAACCTAATTATGGTTTTTTGTCTGTTGTGTTGCATTGCTTTTAATGGAATGTTACTGATCATATGATGAGTGGGTCTCATATTTATTATGGTCACTGCCTCAGCCCCCTGATCTTTGGTGGCTTCAACACTTTGCAGCTTTTTTTTTTTTAATCTTTTTTTATTGTCACCAAAAGTAGAGCTCTTCATAAATGAAAGTGAAAGAAATGAGTACATTTTTCAGCTATTGTTTTCCACCCTGTTAGGTTACGGACAAGCACTGTTTTCCCAATGAAACAAGTTAGGATTATAAGAAAAATATTTTAAAAGAAATATATTTAATAATAAAGTTAAAAAAATTATTAATATTAATAAATGTTTGTATTTGTTTATATTCATACGATGGGCAATGAAAGTAGTCACATTATGGGAAAAAAAAAATTAAATAAAGAATTAACTTTTTTTTCACGTTTATGAGTTGAATATTTTACTCATGTAGGTCTTCTGGTCAATTTTTATTCTTTTTATCGGATGTCGAACTTGAAACGCTTTCTTTTGAAAAAAAAAAAAGGCAAAAATTAGGTCTGTTCTTTTGACTTATAGAGCCCTTAATGACCCCATAGGTCTAAATATTTAAGGTGTGTTTGACATCTTTGCCCTCATTAATTATGGTCACATGAACTTCTTTAGGAGGGGACCTACAAGCACTGTTCCTTAGTCCATTTCACTCAAGATCACATTCGGTGCTTTCTCTTGTCGGTGAGAACATATACACACATGCGACCATCAAAATCAGATATTTTCCAAAAGAATTTACATCCATGTGGACATCCATAGATAAAAAATCTATAGACGTTCAATTATCAGCCGTTGGCTGACATTGATGAACAGTATCACTGTTTATTATACTATTTTGAACAGTAATTATTATTTATATTACTGTATTATTTACTATTTATCAATATTAGCCGTTAGATTGAGATTCAACGGTTGATAATAGACATCCATAGATTTTTTATTTATAGACGTCCATAGAGGATTGATCCTCTTTCCAAAATATTCGAGAGTAACGTTTAACTCGTGGTGAATAAAATGGTCTTTTATTTATTGAAAATAGTACTCCACTCCAAAGTGGGAGCTTAAGGTTGTGCTTTTAATATTTTATAATAAATTTTAAATCTGAAATTTTTTTTAGCAAACTATATGATAAAATATATAATTTAATTTAATTATAAATATTTTCAGACCATGTAGAAGTCAACAACCTACCCACACTCAGTTTTACAAATGTTACTGGAGAAAATAATTAATTATAGTCTTAAAATTTCAACCTTGGAAGACACCAGAATTAAGTTCCCACAAAGTATGGTTTTTGTGGAAAAGATAATTTATGTTTAAAAATGTTTATACCCTCTAATTCATAGTAGCCCAGGTATTATTATTAAATGGTAATTTGCATATATAAAAGATTAGACTGCTTAAAAAGATAAGGACGAGTACAAATCTCGGCAGAGCAAATGAAGTAAAACCCGTGCACACATGAGCAGCGCGCATACATAAAAGCAGTTTATATTATCAATATTACAGGCTCACGAGCGATGAGCCATTCGGTGTATAAACATACCTACCTATATATAATAAGATATTTTCCCCATTTATGGAAAATAAGCTGTTTCCAAGTATTTCGCCTTTTCACCTGCAATGTGAGCATACTCTTTGCCTTCCAAGATGCAAGCTTTTTCCTGAATCAAATTAAAAAAAAAAATTAAAATATTTATAGATTGCAACCATTGATTTAAGTCCTTTTGTTATTGTTATGAATGCTCTTATAGCACGCACATAAAATTCTGAAACTTAAACAGGGAGAAATGTGGATTGTACCAGCATACGCCACAAGAACGGTGACTCGCCTTTTTTCTTTATTTGATTCTCAATCTCTGTGATTGCTGTCACCAAACTTTGAAGTTTAGGATGGAGAAAATGAAGGAATTGGGACGGATAAAATGTACTAACCTTTGGAAACACATCCGATTTTCAATAGGACATCATACCAAACTTCATTGAAAACATCAATCTGCTCTTCGGATGCACCAACAACCTAATAACCAAGGAAAATATTATCATCTTCTATTCTTGTACCGAAGTAGAATGCAGAATAATAAGAACAAAAGAAAAGGGAATTTATTATACTCTAAACTCAATAGCTTGAAAATCTGGCCCAAGTTTATCAAACACTTTCCGGTAGTTGCCACATCCATATTCATAGATTGCTTCTGCCAGCTGAAAATAAATCAAATACCTTTGTTGGATCTCTGAATTCTAATAAGAGTTTCAAAGAGCATTCAATTAATATAGTTAAGTTTGTTACACTAATGCGAAAAAGTTCACTTCAAGTATATATTTAACTGACACATATATCAAATTTGTGATCAGTGAATTCAGACATGATGTTTATGAGACATTCAAAGAGACAAGTTCTCATCAACTTTATATATATCACTATTGTGCTCGATAAATGCATCATTGCTAGCTTCAGTAGATCATATTTTTTATTTAAAAAAAAAATGAGAGTGAATGATGCAAACCAGTATTCCCTTCTGCATTGTATGTTGCTTCTCCTTGCTCATCGAATGAAACCTAATAGTGTTGATAATTTCAACAGCAATATCAGAATTATACCATGCATATTATTATTATTACATCAAATGTACATGTGGACAACTCACCTGGATTTCATAGACATAAGCAACTCATTTGCCTTGTGTGTATTTTTTGAACTAGCTAAGGCCCAAAGTCCTAATAGATCAAGCAACCACTCCAAATGCCAAACAGCCTGCAAAGTTATCACAACGGCACACAAAGATCTAGAAAGGATCCCACATTACGGAAAAAACACAGGCATCGTTGCAGAAAGATGACAACTACTTTTGTAACTATTTACCCATACTCTTAAGTACCTAGTGAAAGAAACACCAGCTATCTTTGCTAGAAAAAATGATTCCATTACTCTTTTTCACCCCTCAATTCCTGTCTAGGTTCGCCCAACTCAAAGAATGTTTGTGTCTTCTCCAACTATCCTCCAATGTGTTAAACATTATATCCCATCTCCAAAAATATCATAATTCACCTTCTCCACTCTCCTAACTAAAACATTGAGTAGTCCCTTTACTTTGTCAGTATAAATAGCTTCACTCACATACCTTATTTTTAAAGGCATTTGCCAGACTTGTAAACCGGTCCTCAACAGATTCCATATAACCCCGTACATAGATCCGCAGAAACAAGCCTAAAGCATTAAGATACACCTGAATTCATGAAACAGTTCAGCATTCTGCAAAAGGAAATGCCAAAGACAGAATTTAGAAGTATACCTCCGCGGGAACAGCATCACTTCTTTCTAATTCCTTCCATATGTGATTATCATAAACTTCAAGGACTTTTCCCAAAGGAGCATGACCTTCCAGGTAACAAAGAGCAACATGCCACCAATTGTGTGTGTACCTGGAAATAACACCAGCTTCTAGCAGCATTTAGAAAAGACATAGCACAGTGCATGTTTATCACGTTTAACAATTTGGACAAGTATGATGGTAAACATACATGAAGGAAGAACATGATTTCCAGGATGAAGAGCAAGATTCCATGAAGCTGACAGCTTCTTTGAAGTGGCACTCATATTGGAGAACATGGCATAACTGCAACAATAGCACCCCAAACAAAAGATCTAAAAAACTTTAGCATCTACTCAAGGCATATATGAGCAAAGCAATTACAAGTTATATATATATATATATATTGATAATTCCTATTCTAACAGTTGAAATTCACGAGTTGCCAATGTCAACAAATTAACCCCAAAGGACATTGTAAATATCAACACAATTGAACAAGGAAAAACAAAATATCAGTAGAAGAGCATTCATGAAATCCCAATTTTTTTTTTTTTTTTAACTCACACAATGTTGTGACCACGGATCATTTTTGTTGAGTTCAAATCCTTTCCTAGCAGCCATTTCAGCCTCGCTCATCCTTCCAAGCTCTAACAATGGAAAAGCAAGCATGCCATACACATAATCCTGATCTTGATTATGAGGCATCACCTGAAATTTAGTTGATATATCAAACAAATAAATTAATTAATAAAACATGAAATAACAAAATACCGAAACATTTCAGAAATGAACTGTTGACCATGAAGCGTAGAAACGAAATAAATCTACTCTAAAGTCTAAAGATGTCCTTTTTGAACCAAAACTGAAACTTTTATCATGAAATGCAGATGAACAACAAGTAGTCACAGTAAGGCATAAGCAGAAAGATTTATCACTACCTGCTCGACGAGATTGAGAGATAAATCAGGTCGACCCATGTAGAAACACAACCCTTGAGCCCTCTTCAACGAGGCCAAATCTTTAGGATACTCTTTAAGCAACTACAAAACCAAGCAAACAAAGCAAACGATTACTCAAAACCCTAGAATAATAATTATATATTAAAAAAAAAAAGCAGAGATTTCCAATCACGAAAGAAGCAAAGAGAAGTGAAACCTGGAAATGGCGATCGAGAGCAACATACTCGTCCTTACCATCCCCAAGCAAGCAAGACAACGCCTGGAACACTGCTTTCTCATACGAACTCGCGCCCTCCTAATCCCAATCACAAAACAAACCCATAATCAGAAATCCAACAGAGGAAAACAGGAATTAAGACCAGAAATTCCTACGATGGAGGATGCAGCAGCGGAGAGGAAGGATGCAGCCTTTGCGGAGTCCTGGCTAGCAAGGAAATGGGCAGCAAGGACATTAGCTAGGGCACAAGTGGGATCATGGCGGGTTGCATCGAGGATCACCGCTCGATTGCGGCCAAAGACGAGGAGCTGCTCATAGCACGCGTTGATGGCTGCGATGCAAGCATCGGAGGTCGTCCGGATCGGGTATCCCCATCGATCAAGCTTCATCGTCGTCTCGACTCCTTCCTCCATTGCTCTCTCTCTCTCTCTCTCTCTCTCTCTCTCTCTCTCTTGTTTGCTTTGTAGTGAGTGTTCTTTGTCTTTGTCGAAGCATGAGACAGCGTGGCGAATAGATAGAAGTAAGGAAGACGTGGTGCGGGACCCACCGTGATCGAGGACCTATGGATGATTGACACGTCATCGACTTTTTTTTTTTTGATTTGATTTGAGATTTTCTTAGTATTAAAGTGGATAATGGGCTGACTCGGCCCATTAACAACGGGCCGGGTGTTATCTGTTTGGTGCGGGACCTAGTACAGAGTATGTGGCCAGACGATAGAATTCGTAAGGCGTGGCAATGGGCCCCACAAGCTCACCGCCCCCACTAGATTTATTAATGTTGGGCACGTCATCTGTTGGTTTGAGTTGATTTGTTTATATATATATATATATATTAAATATCAGAGTTATGCATTATATTATTTGGTGTGTTTCTTTCGTAGTTATCAAACCCAACCTGGGTATTGACCTGATCGAGGTTTCGAGTCACAGGCCAATTGATTCAACTATCGGGTCATTTGGGTCAATGTTGAGTTAATAATTTTTTTTAAAATAATAATTTTAATAATATAATGATATATAATAATATTCATGAATTATTAGTTATCAAATAAATAATTTGATGGAAAAAATAAAAAAAAAATATTAAACTCTTATTTGGAGGTAATTGAAAGGGGGAAAAATACAAACTTGATAAAATTACATATATACCTTTCATTTTATTAAAAAATCAAAAAATCAAAGGATGAAAAAATTATTAAAAAGCATTGACCCGGCCGGGTTATAAAAACCTAGCCGGGTCACCGGGTTTGACAGGGTTGAAGCGGGTCAAGACGGGTTGATTGCATAAACGTTCTAATTAGAGACCAGGACCGGTTTTAGTTACATAAAATTTTTTTAACGTAACATAGGTAGAGAGAAACAGTACATAGCACAGTGGCTTTCACTGTAACTTTGTGTCAGTAAACTTAAGTTCGAAATCTCGTACTCCAGCTATACTATAGAGTTTTTTTTTTCTTGAGATAGGGTGACAAGCACCAACTCTCAAGGGCGTATGCGGGCGGAAAAATTACCACAATGTCCTCACCCTCTTGAAATTGGAGAGCGCTATCAGGGAAATTGAACTCACATCTCTTCCAAATGAGGGAACCCGGGATACCGTCAGGCTATAAGCCCATTGGTTATAGAGTATTATTTATTAAGATCAAGTACCATATATTTTACTAGGATTATCCTTGGCCTAATATAGTTTACTCATATGATAAATTTTTAGAGGGTAACAAAAATAACACAAGCACTTTTTTACATGTAGTTTATAACTTGGTTCTCCTAACTCCAAGGTTAAATTTGAACCCAACTTAATGACTCGTCCATATATTTCTCTGAAATTTTTTTATAATATTATTAGTTCATAACACTCAACTAATAATATTAACCTTTTAAATTCACATAAAGTATAAAATTAAAAGCTATACAACATGTGGATGTTTTCATGATAATTTCTTGATGTGGCCCTTGCCCAATGCCCATGGTCTATGTTCATTAATATTAAGATATTTGAACATTGATATATAGGTTGATTTGAGAGGCTAAATTTGTAGCAACCCCAAAATATGACATAAAATGAAGATAGTTGAGCTAGTAAACACAAACTATGGTAAACAATATTAGCTTAGCACATTCCATTAAAGAATAAACAAATGATTGTAATCTTTTGATGTTAGTTTGATTTTGGAATAATCCTATGTCAAGATCATTTATATTTGAATAACTTAGCAAACAATCAAGTGGGTTAAGAATAACAGCTGCCAAATCTATTCTCATTAATTCTTCTATTCTATCGATTCCTACCTATTATCTGTCAGCCTATCCTGTTCCGGACTCTGTTCTTCAGGAAATCACTAAAGTTGTCAGGGACTTCTTTTGGTTTAAAGGGGGCAATGGAAAGGGCATCCATTCTGTTGCTTGGAGTTGTGTTACGAATAATAAATCTGAGGGGGGCCTAGGGCATCGAAACCTTCTTCTTGCTAAACACTCTCTTATGGCTAAGAATGTCTTCAAGCACCGAGCACGAGAATGTGTTTTTGGGTCGACATTGCTCGCCAAAAGTATGGTTGTCTCAATTTTTGGAATGATCCCATTCCTTCTAAGTGCTCTTGGGTCTTCAGAGGTGTTATACCCAGTGTTTACTGTAGATTACTATAGCCCATTTCTATAGATTTTTCACCACATTCTGTAGCGACTGATTTCTGTAGCAAACCCGGTTCATGAGCGACTTGTTCCCTGTAGAAGCCTGGTTTGATAGAGGCCCTGCATCTTGTAGCATCCCTGCTATCAGTAGTGACCCGAAAAATTTTTCCCTTAAAACATTTCTTCTTCTTCTTTTTCTTCTTCTCTTCTTCTTTCCTTGTCTTGGCCGAACCTTCCCATTTTTCTTATTTTTTTCCGGCGAAGTTTTTCCCGCGAACCAAGCATCCTATCTCTTCCTCCTTCACCATTGAGCTTGGTAAGCATAGATTTATGGTTTTATACCGTATTTATTCTTGTATTTTTCCTTGTTTTAGTTTTTTTCAAAACCTAGAATTTCTCCATGGATTTGCATGTTTATAGGTTTAAATTGAAGCCATTGAATTGTTGATCTTGTGTGAGAATGTTGTAGAAGAAAAATTTGTGATTTAGAGTTGTAAATTGGGAGAAAAACCATAGTATAGGGCTCGGTTTTACTCGTAGCAAGGTCGAATTCTATCGTAGCACCGGCAATCTTTAGTTGTTTCTTTTGATTTCTTTAGATTAGATTGAAGCTAAAAACCCCTAGGAATTCATTGGTAACCTTTAAACCTAGTTTTTGAGCTAATCTTAGGATCGAATTAGGGTGGTTTGTTAGAAAACTTAGGGTTTTTTTCTTGTTTGTTTGTTTTTTTGCTAAATTTTTGTTGTATTTTTGTTATGCTTTGGCAAGGAGAAGAAGTCTTGGCTCGAGGCAAAGGCTTAGCCGAGGAGTAGCTTGCGAGGAAGATAAATTGCCGATCCCGTGAGTGGAATTATTTAGCATAGCTTTATTAGAAGAATGCCAATAGCTATATATATATATATATATATGCATTTCATGTTTTAAGTAAGTTTTTATTGATTTATACTTGTTTGGTAATTTGGTGAATGATAATTATTGTTGAGGCAAATCTTGGATGTCTCTTTTGGCTTTTTGTTTTGTTATCGTGGAAATTGTGATTGATATATGTATCCATGAGTTTGTGAAATCTTTTATTTTTGTTTTGAAACTTGAGTTTTTGTTATGGAAATCTTTGATTTGGTGAAATCCCTAGGCTTGAAGCAAATTTTTGGATTGTTGAAAGGAAAAAGGATTTCCATGTTGTTGCTTGTGTTGGGACTTGCAAATTATTTTTGTGTTAAAAGTTTGGGCTTTGCTTATGTGTTTATCTTGTCCTCGTGCAAATGGCCGAGGTATTCTTGATTTATGATCATGGATGGATATTGTACTCCCGAGTGGAGTTGTATTTTTATTGTGGTGATTGTTTTGGTGATATCCTCATCGCAGAGGGCGGTCTTCACGGCCACCCTATTGAGGTGGCGTGTCGACCGGCCGATTACTACGAGGGCCGCTTCGGTGGGAGTGTAGAGCCCTGATTGGATATTCATCGGGTAGCCGGAGTCACCAACCGGTGAACTCGATGGGTCAACGTCAAGGGCATGAGTACCTTGGCGGCTCGAACTCTAGCCATGGCCACGGCGAAGGTTTAGAGAGTTTTCTAGACCATGTTATGTTGGGTGAGTGTTGGGTATTGTGTTTATTTATTTCAAACCCATGATATTTTTGTTGTTTTTACTTGTATTTAAAACCATGCTTTATTATTTTTTTGTGTTGTAAACCCTAGTTGGGGTAAAAAAAGAGTTTTTCTTGGTATTATTATGTTTTTTTAATTCTCTTGAAGGCTTCTATTATATGTAATAATGTTTCTAAACTTGTATCACTTTGGTAAAAGCATTTATTTTTGATGATTCATTATTATTATTTTTTTCTTGTTGGTGTATTTTTTTACGCTAAGGTTGTGCTAACCTCCCTCACCGAGTAACTTGAGTTACTCATCCCTCTTTCTTCCTCCCGATCGCTGCAGGGTAGTAGGTGTGACCGTGTGGCAGCAGATCTGGGCATTTACTACTATTCTATCATCCGTTGTATTTCCTTCGGGTTCATGTATGTTGTTGTTGTCATGGAACATGTTATAAGACCTATGGATCCACTAGTGTGTAGAAAACCTTGTTGCATGGTTTAGTATTTAAATACTCTTAAACTTCTGTGTATTACCATTTCCCTCATCATTGTTAGGGTTGTTTCCCTGTGTATTTTGTGAACCTCTATATTTCCTGTATCCTATTGTTGTTGTTGTTGTTGTTGTTGTTACTGTCGTTGTGTAACATTGTTTTTTTCTGTTCTATATCTGCGATATGTATATTGTTGAATTCCAGGTGTGTTGATTAGCCTTGCGGCATCCTGAGGGTTGAGTGGCGGGGTATCCCTCCTCGGGATTGCTGCGGCGATTGTCGCGTCCCGTGGGCCCGCGGGTCGGGGCGTGACAAGAGGCATTTGTCTTACTGCAACTGTTCTGAAGCCTAACTTGTGGATTAAAACTGTCAATCCGTTGCAAACATCATTTATCTCTGGATCCTTGTCTTTTTTTGATGTTCCTTTAGCCTTTAAAACCCACTTTCTTGAATGTCAATGTTGATTTTTCCGGATATTAGATTGATTGATATTGTTACTCGATGGGCGAGTGGAATAGTCTTTATCTTTGTGATATCTTTGGTGACTACCTGGGTTCTTCTGTGTCTAACATTTGCTCTATTGATTGCGGGGGGAACAATTATTGGGTTTGGCATCCAAATTCTGCTAATCTGAATATGTCTTCTGCGATTTATAACCATCTTAATCAAAAATTCAAACTCTTTTTCCGATTTGGGAGGGTTGGCATAAGCTTTGGCGACTTTCGTGTTGCTCCTGGCGTCAAACATTTTTGTTTGGATGCTTCTTCATGGTAGAATTTCTACTCATCGATTATCTTAACGAAAGATTAACCTTGGTCCTAGATCTCGTGCAAAGCATGTGTAGTCTTGATTTGGAATCTATTGAGCACTTATTTATTGATTGTTGCAAAGCCCACTGGTTTGGAATTTGGCTTCTCGAGGGCTTTGGGAAGAAACTTGTCTTTCCCCGATAATATTTCTTCCCGGTGCTTGGATCATCGACTATAATCTTTCTTTGCACTCGTTTCTTTTTATTCTCGCTTATTCCGTGGTTCATTTGGAAGTCCGGTGTGAGGCCATTTTTTAAAAGTTCTAGTCCAAATTTTTACCAGATTGTTCGGAAAGCGAGGCCCATGTGAAGGCGTTTTGGCGGGGAGAATGCCTCGGTGTTGGTCGGCGCCTTTATCCTCAACAATTTTTTTCAAACTTGGATGAATGTTTCCTCTTCTATGCCCACAATTGGAATTGCTCAAACAAGGTTGGCCATTTGGGTTTTTTTGTTTCAAACCTGACTTATTCCATTTCATGTGCAGGGAACTGCAAGTTCGTAGCGGAGTCGCAGTTGGATTCAGAGATCAGAGCTTTGGATACCGCTCTTAGAACAGTCCTGGATCGGCAGCTGAGTGTTCGTCGTATTCTGCATTGTAGTCGGGCTCTTCCCCATCTTCCCGACTCACCAGTAGTCCGATGACCTGGCGCTACTCCCACCCAGTTTCGGATGTCAACCATCTTCTTCTGTTGGCGGGTGATCCTTTCTTTGTCGAGATCCCCGGCCGCTGGAATGCTCCAGCTTTTGCACTCTCTGTTGCTGGTGCGAATCTTCACAACTTAAACCTCTTTTTATCTGGTCGTGATCTTCCCCGCTTGATCATGAAGCTTTTGTTGGACCACGGTTTTACCTTCTGATTTCCTTTTCCTTTTTCTTGTTGTAATTGGTTTTTCTTTCTTGTTTAGTCTTGGGGATGGGTTTGTAATGTTTGAACGCTTTGTAACTCTGCTTTTTATTTTTTTAATAAATTAGCTCATCGAGCTCTTTCTCTCAAAAAGAATAACTTCAAAAATAATGCACCACATCAAACAAAGATAATTTTTATGTAATATCACTTAGTCTTTTTCATGTTCATTCTAATTCTCTCATTTCATAATTTCCTTATATATATATATGATCCTTTTATTCAATGTGTTTACCTATTTAAAAAATCCAAAGAAAACTTCAATAATTAACTATTTTCAAGTCTTTTGTCCACGATACGAGGTCGATTGCCTAAGGTTTGATTTACAGGACTTTTATTATTTCCGTTCAAAATGTGTTAAATACAATAGTGCTAAAAGTCTCTGTATATGGAAGCGGGTTTGTAATTTAATTCTTGTGCTTATCTGATAAAAATGCACGAGAATACAGTCATTACCCCTGTGTGTACGTCGTGATTGCATATAAGTTTGTCACATTTAAATAAAAAACCTTTTTCAATGACGTTGGATGAAAGTAAGGTATAAATTTCATAGCCGAAAGAGAGCGTTTAAAGCTTATATGAATCTGATACCTTAGGAATAAAGTTCATAACTTTGTCTGGAAGAGCCAAGTTTTCCAACAGGTTGGATGCTATACAACAGTGGTTACCTTTACTTTTTGTAGAACCATCCTTGATCCTTCTGCGGATATATATATACATGCAACCAAACAAGGACAAGAGCTCTAGCTAAATCCCCACAAGAATTCCTCAACCTTGTCTCTTGAACTTGAAGTTTTGGTTTGAAGATGAATGATCCCAAATATGCTTATCCGTACCCTGCTCCAGGTATTCCATCCTTGCTATAACTTATGTGTTTGATTACTTGCTTGTTGAGTTGTTTTTATATGGTCTCTTTTTGTTTCATATGTTGTCATTGCCTTGAAGAAGAAGATGATCTGAATTATAAACTAAAACAATCATTCATCATATATTAAATCCTTTTTTTTTTCATATTGGTTTAATTATTATTAGCATGGATGCCTATGTTTACTCTATGGCTTCATCTAATAATGCAAATTGTTTTTAAAAAATTTTAAAAATAAAATTACTTAAAGAAACTCGCCAAAGACCAATATTATATATAGTTATTATATATATATATATATTAAATTTTAAAAACAAAAAATAATAAATATATATCCTTAAAATACAGTAGATATGTATATATAGTATGTCACTTCAGAAAACCCTCAAAAAAAGCCATCATACATCAATGGTATATATATTATTATATGAAAAAAAACACCACAATATATATACATATATATACACCAAACATCAAGGGTATATATATTAATATATGCAAACAAACACCCCAATATATATATATATATATATATATATATATATATATATATATATAAATATATATAAACATACCAATATATGTATATATATTGAGATTGAGAGAGAAAAAGAGATGGCAAGAGTTCTATACAAACCAACACCGCAAAATATCTAGAAATACTAAAAAACCTTAAAATAAATGATAATAATAATAATAATAGTAATAAAAAAAAAATACAAACAAATACCTATATATATATTGAGATTGTGAGAGACCAACAGTTGCTTGACCTATTGGTATCGGATCTCTTATGTAAAATTCTCATTTCGGAGGAGTTTTGAGATCAAAACCTATTTAAACTTTAAATAGGGGTGTTTGTCATTTACTCCTTCCGTTCTTTTTTAGGGTTTAGGGTTGTCATGAATAACCGAATCTCACATACCAAGAAAGTTGGTTATTTCATATAATTTAATAAAAAAAATTAATTATCTTTCCAAAATTACCCCTAATTTATATCTTCACATTTCTCTCTCATATTAAATTCCAAGAAGAGAATTGAATAGAATGTTAAGGAAATTTTGGAAAAAAAAATAATAAATACTTCTTGATAGATAAAAAGAAATATGGGTTTATGACAAATAAAAAGGAATGAAAGGAGTAGGATAAAAAAAAATTATGAGAAAGTGAAAATAAAAATAAAAAACAAACAAATACTAATATATATTGGGACCCACACCAAACGGAAAATAATAAAGAGACCAATCACCTTCAAGCAAACGACAGACGAGAAAAAGAAGCTATGTATTGTTAACCTAGATTAATAGTATGTATTTTTTTTTTATGATTATAAAGGTTATTATCAACAAGGAGCACCACCCGTGATGGCACCACCACAATATACAGCTCAACAACCTAGAAGAGAACCTACTTTTCTTGAAGGATGGTATGATTTCTGTATACTATATTATGTCCTGAATAATGTTTATCTTATATGATTTATTTATTTATTTATTTATTTATTGATCTATTTATTTGGTGACAGTCTTGCTGCTCTTTGTTGTTGTTGTTTGCTTGATGAGTGTTGCTGTGATCCTTCAGTCATATTTGTGACTTAAAAAGAATGAATTGAAAATAGAATCTTTAAAAGTATATAGAGAAGAATGTTATAATCTTCGACGTGGTTGTGTTCACTTAACTATTTATGTTGTACCTCTCTGTAGTAGCCCTTCTTTTTCTAATGGATATAGCTTATGCATTTTATGTTAAATATATATGTGTGTGTGTGTGTTTTGTAATGCTTGGAGAGTGATGGGATTAAAATGAAGTTGTGTTTGGTGTCATTCCTTTTTTCCTTTTTGTTAGTTCCCCTCCTTTATTTTGAATTGGTTGAATAATTTTTATTTTTCAGAATATTTAGTATGCAATAAACTATAAAAAATGATATTTGGTTTAAAAATAATAATTATTTATATAATCTTTCGACTTTTGATAGCAAACATGAAATCAGTTTCTTCTTTATTGATCATTACTTGGTACTATATTCATTTAGGTTAATTTGATCCTGAAAAAGAGATCTTAAAAAGCTGACATAGAAAAAAGCTAGTTTGGTAAAAGACTAAAACATAATAAAAAAAAACTAAATAATTCATTACCTTCTTCTCTT
This sequence comes from Dioscorea cayenensis subsp. rotundata, assembly GCF_009730915.1. Lineage (NCBI taxonomy): Eukaryota > Viridiplantae > Streptophyta > Magnoliopsida > Dioscoreales > Dioscoreaceae > Dioscorea > Dioscorea cayenensis. Next base: position 25,035 of record NW_024087655.1, read on the forward strand.
CATTATTTTGAGAAAGTAAAAAGAAAACAAACACTGATTTATTTTTATATAAAATTTGTAAGTGTAGTTTCAACCGAGTGTATAAAAAATAAAAATATTTTGTAAAGACATACAAATAAATATAATTATTATGAAAGTATATTAGTACTAATCCACTTTACTTAGCAATAGGTATGCAAGTGATTTTCTCCTAATAGGGCCTTGTATATATTCAAAGTGTAACTTTGATGATGAAGAATAAAATAAAAAACAGCAAGTATTTAACCCTTAAGTTACCAAATAAATTCAACTTCAAATCTAACCTTTCATATAACCAACTTTAATCATACAAAACAACTCATGAGTACATGCTCTTAAAAGTCACAAATTTATAAATTCAAATAATTCATTTCCATGTAGTTTGTCAAGACATCAATCTCTATGGTCTTTTGTTCTAGTGGCCATTGTATAAGGTTAGAGACCAAAGCCTTCTTTAATTATCTTGATTCTTCTGATTGATCTAATTAGAACTTTATATTACTTATGTGCTAAATTACTTATTTTTTATATTATAAGTTCCTATTGAGGTTTTTGTGTGGACCTCTTCTATAGAACTCTCAGTTGATAATTTTAATTTTTGGTGTTATTATTATTATTATTATTATTATTATTATTATTATTATTTTGAAAGAAATCATTAATGGTTCTGATGGTAGGGGTGGATCCAAAATTTTTGTATCAGGAAAATAGTAAATATATTTTTTATTTTTCAATTCCATTGAGGCAAGTTGTAAGAAATTTAAAAATTTTTATTATATATATGTAATAATATTGTTATGAATATAATGGACTTTTCAAATTTCAGCGAGAAAACTTAATCTATTGTCTATTCTCCTTTGATGTATGTTTGTATATGTATATATTTTTCCTTCACATAATACTAAACTTTCTTCTCATGATCCATGATTCCACATCAAACTAGATGGTTTGTTTGTGCTTTTTAATTACGGTCCATTAGTAATCCATTACAAAATTTTAAAATAAAATATTGGCTCAAATAATTTTTGAGATCAATGGGTTTTCTAAAAAAGAAGCAATAGTCACATTGTAGGTTTTAACAAAAAATGGCAATCAACTCAAAATATTTTGGGACTTGTGAGATGACAAAAAAAGCTACGTTCTTATCATATATTTTTAAGAAAAATTTCAAATTATCCATCTAGTATGTAAACCGTCTTGGCAAGAATATCATTTGAAGTTCATTACTTCAAACAATCTTGGCAAGAATGCCTTTTCCTCATCCTTTATTGTCTCAGATTTCATATGCCTGGCAGAAACAGAGAATGTGAATGAAATGAAGCGCTAACTCTTTGATGAGAGAGGTAATGCTTTTGTTGAATTGTTTATGTTTTTCATTGCTTGTTGTGAACCATGCAGGATATTATAAACTCCTCGTCTCACAATCCCCCACTACTTCTTAAGAAACAAATTTTCAATTTTCTGTTCACAAACTGTTTTTTTTTTTTTTTAAGAAATACTATCTGGATAGCATGCAAATACTACAAACTGCTATGGTAGAAACTAAACATATAAATTTAGCAATGATTCAGAAATAATAATTAGAAATTTTCAGTGTGAGGTAGGCATGCATAATCACTGCCCTAACGCTGAATTGACCTCAATTGTGCAGAATTTTCTAATCTCACTTCAAGCTCAGAATACACTGACCCGGGAAGAAATAACTATGAACAATAACAATTCGGTTTCGAGATATACTAAGCACACCCACAAAATTCAAGCAAAGAACATACGAACAATAACACTTCGGTTTTTAGGTACGCAAAATAGCACACCCGGGAGAAGAATAATGTGAGAGGATAAAGTAAATAAGTGTGTGTTTAGGGTTCTTGGTTGGACACATATATATAGGAAAGAAATCTTTAAAGACCCTCTCAATATCCAATGGGGGACAAAACTAAATGGAGTAGTTTGATTTGAGTGTACCAGACACGTGGAACCAGCTGGGACCCATGGGAGTTAAATAAATTATAGATAACTCAATAAGTAGACCTCGCACTCGCAGTACTCACATCCAACAATTTTTATTGAATTTATGCTGATTTTGGCAAACAAAACACTACATTAAGCTATCACATTTGGTAGATAGATCTTGGGGATTAGAAATGGGAGGAGTGATGAAGGAGGAACCCTTGCCAATCTAAAGTTTGTACTCATCATGTAGGATCTTAAGTCCAAACATGATACATTTTTTATTAGGTCACTAAAATTTGACTCATTTTCACTTTAATCACCGAACTTCAATATGCATCAATTGGGTCACTTAACTTTAATTTGATTTTATTGGGTAATAAATCAAAGATTTCAACCCCAAATTGAATATATGGTTGTCTAAAAATCTGAGTTAATTCTCCCAATGACACATTTTTAAGTCTATTGGAGGTGACCATGCCTTTTAAAAAGAGCCACATCATTTATTGGGGGATGAAATTCCTTGATTTACTATCTAGTGAAATCAAATTAAAGTTGAATGGCCAAATTGATGTAAATTGAAGTTCACTGATTAAAGTGAAAATGAACCAAAGTTTAGTGACCTATTAAAAAATTTACCCATGCTAGGGCCCTTAATAGTATGATGGTATACATTCTTCTTTTTTATTATTATTATTTATTATTTTTTATTATTTTTGGTGATAAAATTGAGTTTAGTGAACCCTTTTGACTTATAAAGAGCAATGCAAGGCTAATGCAAGGTTATTAGTTTCAAGAAGAACTAAAATCAAACTCTAAAATTCAAATAAAGTAAGGATACATGCATGTAATATGTGATGAGATATTAATTCCACCCATGTATGTATATAAGGGGCACTTCTTACTTATTTATCAAAAATAAAAAATAAAAATTCTATTTGACCGTTGCACAAAATTATAAAATTTAAGAAGTAAAAATAATTGTAAACAAGGAGAATAAATTATGTTGTTTAATTTTCCATGATGCAACAATGTTCATGCCCTGTTTTTGGGTCAGTTACTACTGTCCAACTAATTATTTATTTTGACTTATGTTTTGTTGGAGAAAATTACATAATTTTTTAAAACTAATTACTTGTTCTTTTAAATAAAGGGAAAATGGTTTAAATTAATTACTTGGTATTTAAAGTAGCTTTGATCATATTTGTTAGTTATTTATTTATTTTAAATGAAATCATTAATTAAAAATTACTTATAATATTTAAAAATAAAAATAATTAAAATAAAATAATGATATTTAAAATATTTTATAATTAAATTTATTTATTTAATGTTAAAATGACTCAGTATTTTGTTTATACATTAGGTTAAGAGTATAAAATAATTTTATTATATTTAAGGTGGGTTTGTTTCACAAAATTTAAGATTTAAATGAACGAATTAGAGTTTGATGTGACACTTTTGTATATTTGTTTGAAATAAATATATTTTGAAGTGGTGATGCGATACTTCCACTGATATCTCAAGGTGTTTTGACTTTTGCAAAGAAAAAAAAAACACAAATCAAAGTTGGATTTCAGTGTTCTACATCTGCATGTGATTATCACATGGGATGCATCTTCTATGTATGTTCGGGGATTTGTAATCTATGAACATTGATGCAAGCCGTTAGATTTTCATATAATAGTTGTGCACTGTTTAATGAACAGTGCCATAAAATGGAATGTACATTATTTTAATCAGAACCATTCAATCAATTTTAGCGCAATAACTCAACAAATTTAAACTGTTCAATCATATTTTTATTATACTTAAAACAACTTTTATATAAACAAAGCAACAACTAACCAATCTAAATTAAACTCCAATTAACTCTCACTGAACACCTTATTTAGTACTTGCTCAACTAATGTTTTCTTATATATATCATTCATTTTTTTTCCTTTCCTTCATTTTATTTGTGTTTTTTTTCAATATGTTAACTAATATTATCACTTTATATATAAACGGTATGATTATTTTATTTTAAAATTTAAAAATATTTTTAAAATATAAAATAATTTATAAAATATTAACATGTTCAGAATATGATTAGCATCTTAATAAAAAATATATATATTTAAAAGTGTATAAGTATTTAATGAAATTAAAATATACAAATTAAGATATTTATAAATAATTTTTTCCAAAATTATTTGGAAAAAAATAAGATATTCCATGCTCAGAAATAAACACCAAAAACTATTGATATATTTTTTAAAATTTCACCACCATCCAAATAAAGAAAGTGGGGACTTCAATCTAAAACTTTCAATTCAATCTTCAACAGAAGTCATACTTTCAGTCTTCCACTATTTTAGTTTCTCTCTCTTAAACCAAACACATGATGTTGCTTTTGTTCTTATTCCAACATAACCCAAAGACTATTTTAAAGCTAATTAGTTTCCATGAATCTGATACTTTCACATTGGAATAAAGCACCCCCAATAACTGACATGTTCTTATTTCATAGGCCCCAAGTTTTCTAACAAGTTGGATGCCACAGAACATTGGTCACCTTTGATTGGTGTGTGTGTATATATATACACAACCAAATAAAGGCTCTATCTAAATTCCCTCCAAAAATTCTTCAATCTTTGTCTCTTGAACTTGAACTTGATCTTTTAGTTTGAAGATGAATGATCCCGGAAATGCTTACCCATACTCTGCTCCAGGTTTTTTGTTTTTAAACTCATGTATTAATTACTTGTTGGGTTATCTTTATAGTCCATTTTTGTTTCACACGTTGTCACTATTTGAAGAAGATGATTTCAATAGATTAAATTGAACAAAATTGATTATTTTATAAGCTAAAGTGATCATTCATTATTTATGAATTCTCATTTTTTTCATATTGATTTATTTTTTATTATTATTTATGGTTAAAAAAGGTTATTATCAGCAAGGGGCACCACCAGTGATGGTACCACCACAGTCTATGGGTCCACCGGCAGGAGAACCTACTTTTCTTGAACAATTGTATAATCAAATATCCGCTTTGGGTTTTCATTGTTATGCGTTAATTTATGTTATTTAATTTTAGTTATTTAATTTTGTGGCAGGTTATCTTTTCTTTGTTGTTGTTGCATGTTTGATGAGTGTTGTTGTGACCCTTCAACGACAAACATATATGTTTGATGATGAAAAGAAATTATAATATCTTTTTAATGCAGTTGTAAATTGTGATCCTATTTTACTATTTGTGGTTTGTAATATCTTGATGATGGAATAAAATGAATATGTGTTTAGTGCGATTTTCTCTTTCTCTTGTCTTGTCTTTTTATTTATTTATTTATTTATTTATTTTTCCTTCTTTACTTTGAACTTAAAGAATTGCTTGAATAGTTTTGTTATTCGAAATAGTTATTTTTTTAATTAATTTTAAGTATAAGAAGCATATAAGTAAATATATGAATATATATATATATATATAAAGGCTGCAAGTATTTCAACTATTAAGTCACTGAATAATTCAACTTCAAATCCAATGGTTATAAATGTTATATTATTCTATTCATATAATCAACTTAAACACAAAACAACCAAAATTTATCAAAAAAACACACACTCACACACACAAAATTAAACTGTACATGCTCTTAAAATTTTCGGAAGTTTTAAAAAAAATTAACATTTAATTATAAAGTAAAAAAAAATTACAAATTTATTAAATTCAAGGAATCAATATGCTCATTAAGATTCAGGACGGTTAGAATTACACAAATAATCGTGAAATGATATAAATTTAAATAATCTTATTGTTATTTTTTTAAGAACAAAAATTCTAGTGTTAGTAATGCAATTATAATTCTAACATGTCTAAAAGAAAAAAAAATCAATATGATTTTGCAAATTAAAAAAAAAAACAAATATTCACAATTAGTTAGATTTATATATCTAAGCAAAATTACACAAATAATCATAAAAAACAATATAAATAAGAACACCACCCTCGTTGTTGTTGTTATTATTATTATTATTATTATTATTATTATTATTATTATTATTTGAAAAAATCACTATAAATTTTAAATTTTAAAAATCAAAATAATTTTTTTTATGATATTAATTATACTTGGCAATTTGTCTAATAGTCTTAAGTACAGCTTCCCTCTTGAAAATTGATCCAGCTATTTCTCAGTAGCTCGAGCTTAAGTTGAAATTTTGAGATTTCAATCATAACTGGGCTTGATATTAATGATGTATGATTATATGAATATTAATTTGTATTGTTTATTGTAAAGAACAAAAATTATGGGGATGAGAAATGGGAGGAGTGGTGAAGCAATGGTCATATAGTAGGTTATAGTAGGTGTTAGCAATAGAAGATGAAATCTCAATATGAATTAACACCGTTAAAATATTGACCATTTTAGTTAACACAGTTAACATGATTGTAATGGTTTTTTCTTTTTCTTTTTTTATAGCTGGGGAAACCACATAAGTTAAAAACGAAAAAAAAAAAACCTATGTCCATTTTTTGTAAAATTGGGAAACCACAAAATTTATTTTTAAAATTTTTCTTAAAATATTTTGATATTTGTGGGATGAGCAAAAACTACATTCTTGTTAATTATATATTTTTTTTAAAGACAAATGTCATATTATGCATTTAGTACATGAACCATCTTTGCAATAAGAGCCAACTCTTTGATGAAGAGAGGTAATGCTTTTGTTGAATTGTTTATGTTTTTCATTGCTTGTTGTGAGCCATCTGAGTATATTATAAACCCCTCATCATAAGAAAGCAATTTTAAATTTCTGTTCACAAAGTGATCTATTGAAGTGAATCATTGGATAGCCTAATGGTATGACACCAAAGTATAAAGGTGAGGTCATGGGTTCAAATCCCTCCCCCGGTAGTACTGTTTATACACTGTTCATCCGAGATTCTTATAATATTCTTATACTATACATATACTGTATATCTGGGTTCCAGTATTATTTGATACTGTTTATATTCATATAAAAAGGGCGACATATATCTATTATTCAAAAATGATTCATTGAATTTCTGCTGATTTTGGCAAATGAAACACTACATTAAACTATCACATTTGGTACTCATCATGCAGGACTTTAATCAAAGCAACTATCACAGTGCTAGGACGTATGATGGTATTGGTATGCATTCTTCTCCATTTTTTATTTATTTATTATCTTTTACTTTTGGTGATAAAATTGAGTTCAATGAATCCTTTTGACTTGTCAAGAGAAATGTAATGGATTTTATTTTATGAAAGAACTAAAATCAAACCCCAAAACTAACATAAAGTCATGATACAGATGTGTAATATGTGCTAAGATATTAACTCCACATATATGTATAAATATAGGCCACTTCTTGCTTGATTATCAAAAATAAATTTTTTTTTTTATCTTTGCACAAAATTATGAAACATAAAAAATAAAAGTAATTGTAAGCAACGAGAATAAATTCTGTTGCACCATGATACAACGGTGTTCATGCCCAATATTTCCAACTAATTATTTATTTTGACTTATGTTTTATTGAGAGAAAATTACATTATTTGTTAAAGCTTATTACTTATTATTTTAAATAAAAAGAAAATGGTTTAAATTAATCACTTGATATTTAAAGTAGCTTTGATCATTAATTAAAATGGTTTGATTATTTATTTATTTTAAATGAAATCATTAATTAAAAATTATTTATAATATTTAAAAATAAAAACGCAATTAAGATAAAAATAATGATATTTAAACTATTTTATAAATAAAGATATTTATTTAATGTTAGAATAACTCAGTATTTTGTTTATACTTTAGATTAAGAGTATAAAATAATTTTATTATATTTAAGGTGCATTTGTTTTACACAATTTAAGATTTAAATAATCGAAATAAAGTTTGATGCGACACTTTCGCATATTTATTTCACTTTTACTTTTAATAAATATATTCTTAGTGATGTGATACTTCCACAAATATCTCAAAGGTGTTTTTGATTTAAAAAAACCAAAAGCCAAAGTGAGATCTCGGTGTCCTACATCTCCATGTGATTGTCACATGGGATATATATATATATATATATATATATATATATATATATATATATAATTCTTTGTCTTTCATTCATTTTTTATTTGTGTTTTTTCAATATGTTAACTATTATTATCACTTTATATATAAACTATATGATTATTTTATTTTTTAAAGTTAAAAATATTTTTTATAATATAAAATAATTTATAAAATATTAACATGTTAAGAATATACCAACGGTTGAGGAGCCCAGTGGTACCCCGAGTCCCCTCGTGTTGGGGAGACGCGAGTTCGATTTCATGACCGCGCTCTCCGCTTTCCAGAGGGTGGGACGTGGTGGCTATACCCTGTCCACGTACGCTCGAGAGTTGATGACATCGTCCCTACCTCAAAAACATAACATGTTAAGAATATGATTAGCATCTTAATAAAAACAAATAAAATATTTAAAAATGTATATAAATTTAATGAAAAATAAAATATACAAATAAGATATTTATAAAAAATTGGGAAAATTTTATTAGGCATTTAATAAAATATACAAATTAAGATATTTATAAATAATTTTTTCCAAAATTATTTGGAAAAAAATAAGATATTCCATGCTCCGAAATAAACACCAAAAACTATTGATATATTTTCTAAAATTCCACCATCATTCAAATAAAGAAAGTGGGGACTTCAATCTAAAAATTTCAATTCAATCTTCAACAGAAGTCATACTTTCAGTCTCCACTAATATTCATGTTGGTTTCATTCCTATTCCAACATAACCGAAAGAGTATTTCAAAACTTAGCTTACATGAATCTGATACTTTCACATTGGAATAAAGCACCTCCAATAACTGACATGTCCTTATCTCATTGGCCCTAAGTTTTCTAACAAGTTGGATGCTTCAGAACATTGGTCACCTTTGGTTGGTATATATATACACACAACCAAACAATAGGCTCTATCTAAATTCCCTCTAAAAATTCTTCAATCTTTGTCTCTTGAACTTGATTTTTGGTTTGAAAATGTATGATCCCAAATATGCTTACCCATACCCTGCTCCAGGTATTCTGTTTTTAAACTCCTGTATTGATTACTCCTGTTGAGTTATTTTTATGATCTATTTTTCTGTTTGATGAAGATGATCTCAATAAATTAAATTGAACACAATTGATTATTTTAGATGCTAAAATAATCATTCGTTATTTATGAATTTTCACTTTTCATATTGATTTAATTATTATTATTATTTATGGTTAAAAAGGTTATTATCAGCAAGGGGCACCACCACCACTAGTAATGGCACCACCACTACAATATTCATATCCAACGCAAAGAGAATCTACTTTTTTTGAACAATTGTATGACCAAAACTCTCTTTGGCTTTCACTATTATGCCTTAATTTATGTTATTTAATTTAATTAATTAATTAATTTAATTTTCTGACAGGCTTGCTGTTTTTTGTTGCGGTTGCATGTTTGATGAGTGTTGTGGTGACCCTTCAGTCCAATATGGTTATCCTGCTCAAAGAATTCCATTCTTAAAATAATTTTTTTTATTGTTTTGTTTTGTTTTTTATTTTTTATATTGTAAAACAAGTCAACACTTATACATAATATTTATATTTCAACCATGTATTATTTTACTGTTTAGCTGTTGTGATGGTGGTTTTCTTAAACTCACGATTTCTTACTCATTAAGTTGTTTTTATGATCTATTTCCGTTTTATATATTATCAATGGTTGAAAAAGATGATCTGAATATATTAAATTGAGCCAAGTTAATTATTTTAAAATTTAAAACAAATTTGTTTTTTATTTGAGAGTATTTTATTTGTAGATCATTCATGACTTATGAAAATTTTATTTTTCTTAATGTTTTAATTATTATTAAATTTTCTTATGGTTACAAAAGGTTCTTATCAACAAGGGGCACCACCACCAATGATGGCACTACCACAATATGCAGCTTCACCTGAAAGAGAATCTAGTTGTTTAGGACAATTGTATGATCAAATCTTTGTTTTGGTTATACATTGTTATACCCTAATTTATGTTATCTTATTTGATTTCATTATTTTTTTTTTTTAATTTGTGGCAGGTTTGCTCCTCTTTGCTGGTGTTGCATGTTTGATAAATGTTGCTGTGACCCTTCAACCACAAATATATATCTTTGTTGATTATTGCTATTTAGCTAGATTTTTAAACTTCACATAAAGTAAAGTTATGATCTATTTTTAATGTAGTTTAGTTGTATTGTAATGCTTGGTGATGGGATAAAATTAAGTGTTTGGTGTGATTTTCTCTTGTATCATATATCTTTGAATTGGTTGAATAGTTTTTCTAAATATTTAGCATATAATATACTAATAAAAAAAGTGTTTGTTTATATATCAATGACAAAATGATATTTGTTTATATATTCATACTTTTATATTTTTTTTTTCTGAAATACAACAGTGTGCATAAATATGGAACAGGTTCAACAAACATTTACGCTCTCACCTTACATGATTTTGGAGATTTAATTTCGAGTTTTTTCCGAAACAACACAAAAGATGCTGTATCAATAGATAATATATATATATATATATATATATTTATTTTAAAATTAATTAAAATATTTTTAACAAATTAAATAATTCTTTAGGAAGACCATTGGCTTGTCTATTGTATCAAAGATAAATAATAAATATATAAATAAAAACAAAAAAAAGGTTGCAACTTGCAAGTATTTCAACTATTAAGTCACCAAATAATTTAATTTCAAATCCGATGGCTAAAAATATATCATCTATATTCAATTGATCATATAATCAACTTTAATCATACAAAACAACTGAAAACTAATAAAAAAAACACTAATTTACTTTACATGTTCTTAAAAATTTCAGAAGTAATGAAAAATTAAAATATAATCATAACAGTAAAAAATTACAAATTTATAATGTTCAACGATCAATATGCACAATTATGAAGATTCAGAGCAGTTAAAATATATAGTTTCAAATAATTATATATATATATTTATAAATTAAAAAGAACAGAATTTTATTTTTAGTAATGCAATCATAATTCCAACCCATCTAAACTTATTAAAAAAATCAATATGATTTTGCAAATAAAAAAAAAAACATGATTTGAATATCTAAACAAAATTGCACAAACAATCATGGAAAACAATATAAACAAGAAGGCTACCCTTGATTTCCGTAAAATCCATCATAAACTTTAAACTTTAAACTTTAAACTTTAAAAATCAAAATAATTACTAAGAGATGTTTGGTTACCGTATTTTAAATTACAGTGTAAGTCAAATATTTAAATATCTAAATAATGTAAAAATAAATAAATTATATATAAAAAATAAAAAAATAATGAAAAAAAACATCAATAAAAAATCAATACTCACAACCAATCAGGATTTGAATATCTAAACAAAATTACACAAATAATCATGAAAAACAATATAAATAAGAACACCACCCTTGCTTTTTATTTCTCAAAAACCACCATAAATTTTAAAACTCAAAATTAAAAATAATTACCAAGATTTGAAGATCTTAAGAATGTAAAAAAAAAAAAAAATCTAAATAAAATCATTTAAAAAAATAAAAAAATCATTAAAAAAAAATATTAAGAACGTTACCCCATTTTCTCTCTCTATATATTTTTCCGGTCCTAGTCCTCGTTTTTAGAACGTTCATCGCGAAACGCAAGCTTCGTTGTTGCCACGCGGCTACAAAACCCTCAACTCTTCTTCTTGGATGTCTTCATCTTCATCGCAGAGGCTTCTCCGTTGCTTCCCACTCGCTCTTCCCTTCTCCTCTCCCTCCTCATCGGCTGCCTTTCTCCTCTTCCATCGTCCTCTCTCGTCGTCCGCCCTTTTCTCCTCCACAATGCCCTACCGCAACCGCGTTTGTCCTTCCTTCCATTTCCCATCGATTCCCGATTTCCCGATTGTGATATTGATATCTGTTTCTCGGATTTTGAATGCAGGGGAAGCTACAGCAATCACAGGATTCGGTTGAAGTCGCTGATCGTCTCCAGCGGCTCACTATTTCCGATCATGGTCCATTGCAGCTGATTGGTCAGGACCGGGGCGTTTCGACGGCTAGCGGTTCTGTTGCTGCTGCTACTGCGGGGTCTGCTGTTGTGACGGAGAAGGAGGCGGGGACCGCTGAGCGGCTCTCGAAGCTGTTTAACAGACCGCTGGGTGCGGATTTTAGTGTGGATGGGAATACGTTTTCACGGGCGCAGATTCGAGCGACATTTTATCCTAAGTTTGAGAATGAGAAGTCTGATCAGGAGGTATAATCTTCTATGCATGTTTGATTCTTCATCTTCAAATTCTTGTTTTTGGAATTATTTTTTCTTTTATTATGTCTTGTTGTTGCTTGATTTATGCTTAATGTGAGTTACTGATGCTTATTAACACTGAAATGAATCTATGAGAGTATGTGGCAGATGTCACCAGAGGAGGTTGCTTCACAGAGGTTATTTTGTAGGGGAAAAAAATTTATCTAATAGCTGTACCTTGGGGAATAATGTATGATGATCCTATAAAGAGCAACTTCTATAGGTTGCGCCTGATTGCTCATATATACTAAGTATTCTTTTGGGATAGTCTCAGTGAGGCCTCTATTCAATACATGTGTTATAATCTTAAGTTCTTATTATATAGTTATTCTTAAGTCAAATCAGTAATATATCTATTTCCTACGTTCAATGTCAACATTCTTTGAAGATCCTGTCATTTTTATTTATTATTATTATTATTTGAAATTGATTTTCTTTATCATTAGAGTTTTGTCTATTTTGGTATTGCATGTTTTACTACTCATGGAAGAAGTTTTCTTATTCGGTATCCATCCTTATGTTATGCAGATCAGGACAAGGATGATAGAGATGGTCTCTCATGGCCTGGCTACCTTAGAGGTGTCCAACTCTTGTTACTTTGATATTTATCAGCACAAAAAAAACTGATGCCACATTTTAGATATGGGAAAATGTTTCTATGTTCACTGTTGTTGGCCATTTTACATTTAGTTACTCAACAAGTTCTGATAGGCACTTCTGAAATGTAGTTGAAGGTGAGGAGTGTGTTAAAGAATGGCCTGTAATATAGTTGATTAGAGTGCACAAGTTAACTAAGACTGATTCAATTTTAGGTGATTAAAATGCACAAGCTAACTAGGTCTGCTTGAATCGCAGGTTTCGCTCAAACATTCTGGATCACTTTTCATGTATGCAGGTCAAGAAGGTGGAGCATACGCTAAGAACAGCTTTGGAAATGTGTATGATCATTTGGCAAATCTACTTTTCAGTTAGAACTGCAATTTTGAATTTCACAAGATTTTGAGGATACTTCATTCCTGGTTGTAGATACACTGCTGTCGGTGTTTTTGTTCTAGGGAGGATGTTTCATGAGGCTTGGGGCACTGAAGCTATAAGAAAGCAAGCAGAGTTCAACGAATTCCTTGAGGTAAGTTAGATAGCCCATTTTTGTATTAATGTCATAAATTTCTTTAAGGTTGAGATTTCTTCAATTTTCTTGATTATTAATATACTTGTCAATCTGTCAGTTTTTCCTCTAATGGATGGTTATAATTAACTTTGGCTATGGTTTGTCTAATTTTTCAATGATATGTGATTATCAAAAGCTTTTATATACCTGTATCTTTAATTTTGTAGAAGTTATTGGCTCTTGATGGCTTCTTGGTAAAGAACATTAATTTCTAGAAGTTATTGGTTATTATCATCATTATTTATGTACGGAAAAATTTCCATGTTTGCTTTGTAGTTAGTAGAATTCTTACAGAGGCAGAAACTTGAAAATTTCCTGCAGACAACACCTATTCTGTTAACATTTGTTTTTCTGGTATTCCGAGTGTTGTATCACTTCGACTCAAAATAAAATAACTGAAAACAATTTTCATATGCTTATGTAGAAAAACCACATGTGCATATCAATGGAATTGGTCACTGCTGTTCTAGGAGACCATGGTCAGCGGCCTATTGATGACTATGGTATGGTCTATTTCAATTATTTTGTTTATTATTATTTACCTGATTAACTCTTATGGTGTTTAGTATTGATTGGTGCTCATGCACTTGAATTCTCTGCAATCTGTACTAATTTGTTGGCATTGCCTGTATCTTGCCAAATGAATTTGTAGACCTGAAAATTGATCAAGCTATTTGTTAGCAACTCGAGCTCGGGTTGAAATTTTGAGCTTTCAACCCTAGCTGGGTTTGATATTAATGATGTATAATAATATGAATTCTAATTCATATCGTTTATTGTATAGAACAAAAACCTAGCTATAAATAAGTTTTTGCTTTTGAGCTAAATCAAGCTTGATCAAAACCTTTTGAGCTAATTTCAAGCTCGAGTTCAGTTCCAGTGCAGGCAACTTCTAGCCCAGCTTGAGCTGGGGCTAGCCTGATTGAGCTTGGCTTGTTTGTGAGTATCCTGCAATCAGTTTGCTTTTGGTCATTGTTGTTATAAATCATGCTACATTCTTGACGTGTCAAACTTTTCGTAATTTCTCTTCTGGAGCACTTGTTATCCTCGTTTAATTTTCAGATCTCATGTTTCAGTGTTTTTCATTATCATGCCAAAACTTAGACATCTTGTTGAGAAACTGCATTTTCTTTATATGGAAAAAGATACTGCATGTTTTATTTGTGAGAATGGCATAATCGGGGACCCTTTTCTTTTGATTCAATTGGGCTTTATTCCTGTTCCTGGGCGCATTCTGAGTCCTTAGGTGTATTGCTCAATAACATCGTCAAATGACCAGAGTATGTTTTTTTTGCTTTGGAGCACAAGTATTTTAAAGTCTGATTGTTAGAAAATGTAAAACGTCAGCTACATGCTATTATCTTGTTGATTGTATACTTGCTTATTTTATTAACTTTCTTTTTTCGTCCTTTGTTGTTTGTTCAAGCATGCTATTCGGGTTGCTGATGTTTTTACTGTTGCCGTTCTCTGTTAATGTTGGCCCAAATCATAATATAGCTTTGTCTTTTGTTTTGAATTCTGTTAATAAATTCTTATTTTCTATTCTTATTTGTATATTATTATTCACTTTGGGCATCATTGTTAGCTACTTTCACTGACGCATGTTTTCTGCTGTATTTGTTTTATTATTTCCTTTCATAAACCTGTTTTTTTATTTATTCTTGTTACTTTTGGCAGTTGTGGTGACTGCTGTAACAGAAGTAGGTAGTGGCAAACCAAAGTTCTTCTCTACTCCAGAGTTGATTGCATTCTGTAGAAAATGGCGGTTGCCAACAAATCATGTCTGGCTGTTTTCTACACGGTGAGCCTCTGTTTTCCATCATATTAGTTTTGTTCATCGGGGGATATTGATGCATAATTAATAAGTCATGTTTGACAGCAAAAGATTGTGTTGCCTCTTAGCTTCTAGCATCCAGTGTGAAAGATGTCTTGTGTGATATAGATCTACATCTAATAAGGCTTTTCACATTTAAAATTTGGTTTTTGTTACTGTGGTAATACTTGGATCAATTGTGTTGTTCATGCCATTCATTTCCCTCAAATTCTTCAGCACATCAGCATCCTCTTTGATCTTCATAAGACAGTAGCATAATTTGGGTGATTTCTTTTGTCAATTAGTCACATTGTCACTCTGGTAGCAGTGGTTTAAAGTTTCCATTTTCAACTTTTATAGATCATATTGACAGTTGGAACATATTTTATGCAGTTAGAAAGATTTTAGTTGAAGCTTGGCTATTCCTACTTCATCAAGTTCTTCTGAATTCAAAGCTCCATACATGTGAGTAGTCCAATTGTCTTAGAAGACGATCAACTATCATATGTTTGTCATTTATTGAGTCTTAAATTGACATCAATTTTGCTGTCAGTCAGTCATTCAGTAACAAAGGTGGATTATGGCTGTCATTAAATTGTCGACATATTATATCTTTATTCAGACTTAAGGCTCACAGAACATTTGCCACACCCCCTCCCCTTTCTTCCTAACTTGTTAAGGTATCCTGTTTTGAACTCTTGACCATTTTATTGTCACTGGAGATTAGGGTTGAACACATGATTTTTCTATAGATGTGTTTGTTTGTCCTTTTTCTTATTTGATCTGTTTTTTGTTAAGGAAATCAGCCACTTCTTTTTTTGCTGCTTATGATGCATTATGTGAAGAAGGGACTGCAACACCTGTTTGTAAAGCTCTTGATGAAGTTGCTGATATATCTGTTCCAGGTTATACCCTTGTTCTCAGTTGCCACTTCTGCATAATATCCTTACAATATAGCTCACCACTGATTAATTTATGATTTTTGCCTCGTTAATATCCTATGGAGTATTGACCTTCCAGTTGGTTGCAGGATCAAAAGACCACATAAAGGTGCAAGGTGAAATATTAGAGGGTCTAGTCGCTCGTATTGTTAGCCGTGATAGCTCCAACCATATGGAGGAAGTTCTGAGAGAGTTTCCTCCTCCTCTGATGGATGGAAGTAAGCCTTTAAACTCTCTTTGTCAGTCCCTAGTTTGTAAAGATCATTCTTTTTTTTTTAATGAAAAGTAATTTTGCATTCTTGATGCCTCCAACAGCTGAAGATAAGTTTCTAGAGCAAGAAAAAACTGAACTTGGTCTAAATACTGAGATGAGAAGGGCACAAAATAGCTGGATCAAGCATGCCCTCATCTGGTTAAATAACCACTCAAAAAGTAAAATATGTTTTCTGAATTGAGGAAAAGAGCTGATTTTTTTTTCTCCGTTTATTTGGTTGACCATTAGATCCTATAAGCCACTTGTTGCCCAGCTCATTAATTTTAACTGCCCCATTTCATAGTTGATATCCAAGTCTGAATTGTATCTAGGATCTTTGGTATGTGGTTTACTGCCAAATGTTCTATTAGGATATGAACTCTTTGATGGTAATTATACTGTTTCTGGAGGTGCCTTACCTACTACAACAAGAATTGTGAAGCTGCTGATCTTCCCACTTGTCTGTTCTTTTCACTCAGGACAATTCATTGCACTTCAAACGAGAATGAAGACTTTTTAAGAAATCAAAATAAATTTGGTTTAAATCATATTAGAAAGGCAGTGGTCAATATTCTCTATGTTTCCTTTTTATGTTCTCTGCCATTAATATAATGTGATTTTTCTTACATTGAGTGATCCATGACTCTCACATGTCTTGACCTGTATCACAGTTGTTCATGATCTGGGACCTAGTCTGCGTGAAATATGTGCTGTTAATAGGTCAGATGAGAAACAGGTGTTTATAATCATTCTCGGTTCAGTTTTATATTTTCTTTTGTTATTGACCTTAAATGAGTTTTATCTACTTTTAGTTAGAATTATTGTGATTCTGTTATTATTTCTATAGCAAATCCAAGCGCTTCTTCAGCATGCTGGGACTTCGCTGTGTCCAAGCTTCTGCGACTGGTTTGGAAATGGGGCAGTTGGGATCCATTTCAGAAATGCTGACCGGTCGGTTCTTTCTAAGTTTTTACAAGCTCATCCTGCGGATTTCTCTACCACCAAACTGCAAGTAGGTTATTCTTGTAGTCTTATTGTGTTTTATTCGTAAGTGTTTCCAACATGATTTCTGTAGAGATGGTCTGACATTAGATGATTCTGCCAGTTTTACTGTCTTCTTCCCATGTTGTATGTCAAGACATCCATTTCTATGGTCTTATGTTTTAGTGAAAATGTTGTGTTGTGATATTTTTGATCTAGGATATCACAAAAAGTGACTACCGTATATTATGGTTTTGTATACCCAAAGTTGATAGTGGTACCTTTCTGATAGTGTCATTTGGATCCTGAATGTTTTGTTGTTTGATCAAAACAACAGCACTCCGGAGTTTCATTTTATAAAATTTTAAGCTGTTACACTTTTGAAACATATCGATTTATTTATACTAAATAATGTTGATGTGATACCCTCCCTAATAATAGGCAATTTATTTTTTACCAGCTTGAGGGAAACTTATAGGTTTGGCTTATTTTGTGTCATAATTTTATACTTGATTTTTATATGGGCATTCGGTCACTAAACAGGAAATGATTCGTTTGATGAGACAAAGGCATTTTGGAGTTGCCTTTAAGTGTTACTGCAACTTCAACAAAATTGATTCTTTGTCAAGTGATGATCTTCATTTTAAGATGGTTATCCATGTTCATAATGATTCTGTTTTTCGACGCTATCAGCAAGAGATGAGGTTTGTCTTGCACACCTACATGTGATATTATTTTTGTTTTTACGTTAAATGTGAGTTGCCTTTTCTTTCGTTGGGAGTTTCTGAAACCTAAATATCCTCTAACAGGCGGAACAGAGGATTATGGCCATTGTACAGGGGTAATGAACAAAGTCTCCTTCAGTTATCTTGACTCTCCTGATTGATTTAATGAGAACTCTATATTACTTAAGTGCTAAATTTCTTATTTTTTATTTTTTAAGTTCCTATTGAGGCGTTTGTGTGGGCTTCTTCATTAGAACTCTTAATTGATAATTTTCTTTTGATGTTAGGATTCTTTGTCGATATTGATATGTTCAAATTAAACAAAGAGAAAGCTGCTGAACTCGTAAAGGATGGTAACATGCTGCTAAAGAACATCAATGGTTCTGATGTTAGTTCATCAGTTTCTGATGGTCTAGCTGATGAGGATGCAAATCTGATGGTCAAGCTGAAGTTTTTAACATACAAGGTATGCTCTTCCTAAGTCAATTATGTATTTGTGGATGTGTGCATGTTTATATGTACCTTTCCTTCACATAATGCTGTACCAGCTTTTCATGATTCACATCAAGCTAGATGGCATCGTTCAGAGTAGCTGGTATCTCCATTGATCTTTGAAACATACTAATTGTTTGTTAGAAACTATTGCTTATTATAAAATATGTCAAAAAGTTGTATGTGATCTTCCTGCGCTTCATTTTCAGATGAGATTGTGGTAAGCACCTAATATCATGATTCATCTTCTCCTAGAGCAGTTTGTTTACTTGCATTTAACATGTTTTCTAACTTCCTTCATTATGTTCACAGTTGCGGACATTTTTGATTCGCAATGGTTTGTCTATACTTTTTAAGGATGGCCCATCAGCTTATAAAACTTACTACTTGAGGTACTTACCCTTACCTACCTTAGCTATTCTAGGTGGCATTAAACTTATATGGTAATACAGTGAGAATTCATCAAATTCTGCAATAGCTTAGATAATTTTCATTGAGAAAATCCAAAGAAAATTTGTTTATTGTCAGGCCTTAGGATTTTTCTTTAAGTCTTAAAGCACAACATGTGCACCATATATTAGTCTGTTTTGATATATTTCTAGTTTGAATATTTTGTATTGGTTTCACTATGTGGAAACTTGAGGAAATAGAATTGTTTCGAAGAATATACTCATATGAAAGTTTTTTGTTATTGCAAAGTGAAAGTATTACTTCATGTGTTTCTAGTTTAAAAATTTCGTATATGTTTAAACTTGAGCAAATAGAATTGTTTCGAAGTATATTCTCAAATGGAAATTGTTGCTATTGCATAGTGAAAGGACAAGACCCAACAATAAAATTTGAAAATAAAATGTTGAAAATTTTCAATGCGGAGCAATTTTATTCAATTTCATAATGAAAAATTTATGATTTTTTTTAAAGAAACCTAATCATGGAATTGGAATTTTAAGTTTTCATGACTTCATACAAAACCATTTTATTGAATTTAACCATTACAAGAGTTCCTATGAGTAATTTCTCAGAGGGTTCATTTTTTTTTGGGGACACATCATGGTATTGTGAAGCCAATGGTTGTTCTTTTTTCATGTTTATTGATTTTTAAATGTAAGTTTTAAAATCTCTAATTCAAATTTAATAATTTTGTTCTTGATGGCTACGTAATGGGTGGTTATTTTAATTTCTTAGGCAAATGAAGAATTGGGGTACATCAACTATCAAGCAGAAGGAGCTGAGCAAAATGCTGGATGAGTGGTTAGAGTTTGAGCATCCTTCTAGCCAAATGAAGTTCTTATTGCTTTCTTCATTATTTTCTGCTTGCTTCCTATTATGCTCCTTGCTTGCTGTTGCACTAATTGGAGAGTTCCCCGTGTACGCAGGGCTGTTTATATCCGAAGAAAATGTGGAAACAGACCCTTGTCATCATCCACATACCTTAGTGAAGCGGAGCCTTTCCTTGAGCAGTATGCTAAACGCAGTCCACAAAATCAAGCATTGATAGGATCTGCTGGTAGCTTGGTGAGCACTGAAAATTTCTTGGCTATAATTGATGGAGGCAGGGATGAAGAGGGTGATCTCCATCTTGATGAAGAGGTTACACCCTTACAACCATCACCATCAACTATTGACACTGTTCCAAAAGATGAGGGACTCATTGTTTTTTTTCCAGGTGTGACACTTTTTGGATTAATCATATCTGATAATTCATGCTAATTCATTAAGGACATACAATTACTGGCTGTATGATGCTCATCATACTTATTTTGGAAAACCATGAGCATCCCTCCTACCTACCTGTATTCAGCAACAATGCCTTCATGCATTCTCCAAGGGTTTCTCCAGTAATGGTAATGCTAAATCTGGTTGGCTGGATCACATTCACATTTCTGAAGTAATGCTCAAGTACACATGCATACATGCACCCGTGCACACACACACACACACAGAGCTCATTTTCTTATGTTGTTTTCTAATTTGCCCAAATTTCATTTTTGGAGTATTCAGTTCTTATCCTATATTTCTTGGAGAATTATGATTAATTTGTTGCCATTTCCTTCAGGCATCCCTGGTTGTGCAAAGTCTGCTTTGTGCAAAGAAATTCTAAATACTCCAGGTGTCCTTGGAGATGACCGCCCAATTCAAAGTCTTATGGGTGATTTGATAAAAGGTATTCTCAGTACCTGCTAGTGTATGCTTGGTACAGGGTTTATCAATCTTTGGATTCAGATGCTGTTGCTTGTGATTATGACCAATTATTGTCATTGTTCTTAACCATTACAGGACGATATTGGCAAAAGGTTATTGATGAACGTAAGAAAAAACCTTCTGTCATTACTCTTGCTGACAAAAATGCGCCAAATGAGGAAGTTTGGAAACTGGTAGTGCAAACATATTCCTCTTTATCTAGATTAGCATATTCTTCTTTAATCTAGAATTAGCTTTTAAATCTTGGTTTCCAAATGGATATATGACAATATTATTGGTGTATTTCAGATTGAAGACATGTGCAGAAGTACAAAAGCCTCTGCGATTCCTGTTGTTCCTGATTCAGAAGGTTTTTCTTTCATTTTTTTTTAAATTAAATTTTTTATATATTCTTTTGATGCTTGAATTGAAGTCTATTTAGGATACCATTAGACAGGTAGTTCTTGTCATTAATATATCTAGAGCAAGGCTAATGACTGGTAACTACTACAGACAAAATCTTCATGGAATATTGTTCACTTGGCGTTGTTGGCCCATGTCATAGAATCCTCTACATTCTTGGGCATGCCCTATTGTGCTGCCTGTCCTTTGTTTTATTTTGCTTCTCTCTCTATTCTCACATTAATCCCATGATGGTCCTTTCAAAGCTTTCTCGATTTCTATAGGAAAGGTTTTCAATTGATATGGGACATAACTTGTGCACCTCATTATCAGATTTTGTATATACATAGAATAACAATTTAAACGTGATCTATGTGTATGTGCAGGAACTGATTCGAATCCATTTTCTTTGGATGCTCTGGCTGTTTTTATCTTTCGTGTTCTTCAGCGGGCCAATCATCCGGTATAGAGCTTTTATGATTTCACTTGGATACATCGATCAAGTTGAATATTGGAATGAGATTGAGCTTGAGTTTGCTTTTTTGCTTACATTTGTGGCATAGTGTCATTTCAATGTTCCATTTTATGATGCTAACAGGGAAATTTGGATAAGGCATCACCAAATGCTGGATATGTGCTGTTAATGTTTTATCACCTTTATGAGGGCAAGGCATGTTACTATTTTGTTACTAATATGTTGTGCGGGGATATAAGTTGTGTATTAATCTCAATCGTTTGTGTTCTTGTCATGCATTGCAGAACCGAAAAGAATTTGAGACTGAACTATTTGAGCGTTTTGGTGCACTGGTCAAGATGCCCTTACTGAAACCAGACAGGTCAATTACTTTCTTTTGTGGCTTGCACTTACACTTTCACTTCTAAATTATGTAAACCTGCACCTCTTCTCTAGTACTACCTTTTTCTAGCCCATACCTATTTTAGCCCTTATTTAGAATGTATCAACATTATTATCAATGTTTTTTTAAGATCAATGTCCTGTTGACTGTAATAAAAATATAAGGGCAACTGCCAAATAAATTCCAAAAGTTTAGTGTCGAAGGTAATTTACCCTTTTGTGATAGTAATATTGATTTGATCTCTTAGCTGGTTCTGGCCATGCTCTTGAGGAAAAACATTGAAATAAAGTAATCTAATAGTTGTGATAGATCTGAGTATATTTTGTCAATTTTGAAGAAAATCACCTAAGACAAATTGGGTTGATATATGAGTAAATTTATTTACCTAAAAATATGGTTATTCTTGAAAAAGAACATCAAATCATGCTTCAGAATTTAGATGCAAAATTCATGATGATTGTCAATAAGTATGATCTAAGTTTGTATGTAGCGCAAAATAGGTAAATTGACTAAAGAATGAAGAACTATTAGGTTATTTGTCTGCCTCAGCATTGATTAACAATACCTTGATTTGTTTTCTAATGTTCGTTTCGTGTTCAAAATATACTTTGGTTGTGTTTCAGGAATTCTCTTCCTGAGCCAATGAAGGCCATTTTAGAGGAAGGCATAAGTCTTTTCAGGCTTCATACCAACAGATATGGAAGGTACTCACTGGAATAAGTTCTTCTTGAACTTTCATTGAGAGAATGCCTCAGATGCGTATTAAATCTCTGCCAAATTATGTCCATGTTATCCAGGACATATTGTGCATGTTTAGTATTTGTCATAGGTTTTTAGTTTAAAAGAAATATGGGTAAAGCAGGAAATAAAAAAATGTCCTTGGGAATTCTCACAGCCTGTACCTAACCAGATGCTATTGCCATTAGCCAGATCCTTAACATTTACCATCTTTGTTTTGGAAGACTTGGTTTTTGAAAATATTTTTTTTTTAAATTCATTTTTAATCCCATTAATGGAAGAGCTATGCATGATTAAATTGCATAAAAAAAAAATCGAGATGCTATCAATACATTAAATGTGTCTCTTGTTCGTGCATATTAAAGGGACTTTGTGTGGTAAGTTAGTCATTTCATGGGACAATAATGAAGGCATGATTTTATTTCTGATTGCACATTAAATATACAAAGTGAACACAATTGTTACTTGACGAACAAAGAAGTTTAGTTGAAGATTGCAATTTGATTGCTAGAATACAATTACAGTTCCCTTGTGTTCCCTTGTGTTTATGTGGGAGTGGGGGTGCATGCTCTTTTTGCACGAAATTTGGCTGCAAATTGTCACAAATCTGACCAACCAGTTATCAGGGGTGGGTTTGCTATGATTATTATCAAAATGTAAATGATGCTTCCTTTTCATTATGTATAGCCAATTTTTGATCCAGCAAAATTAATGATGTTGCAAACACGTTATACGGTTGTGATTCCATTTACTTTTTTTTTTTTTTTAATTTCTATTGCTTGACTTATTGGGTAACTTGACATTGTTCTTTTCATCATGCATATATTTGCCCAATTTTCTGTTATTTGATGCTTTGATTTATTTTTGGGGGAAAAATAGGTACAAAACAGAACCTTCTAAAGGTTCATATGCAAAAGAATGGGCACAGTGGGAGAAGCGCCTGCGAGAGGTTCTATTTGGCAATGCTGATTATCTCAATTCCATTCAGGTAAAACTTAATTCTGTTTCTGGATCCAGTTTGTTTTATAAATGTGAGTATAATCTGACTTAATGGAACCGTGAGTATATCTTTAAGACCAAACAACTGTGATTTCTTTTTGGTTATATTTAGCGTGTCTGCATTCATATAGTGTAGTAATGAAATTTCTGAACTTTGTGAAGATTTGTACTATAGCTTTAATTTAGAACTCTGCAATAAATATCTTGCAAAACACTTGATTTATTTATAAAACAATTGGTCTAGTAAATAGCATTTCAGTGGATTAAACCCCAGGATTGGCCAATGTATGCATTCTGAGTTAGTACAAAAAGTGACATCAAAGATTGTATGCTCTTACTATATACCAGAGTACACTAAAAGATTTCTAGAACATTCTGACGCGCTTGAGAAGACTTCAAAACGCTTGGGGCAACTTTAGGATCCCCAGTGGAACTTGAATATTATCAATTAGTATAGAAGCTATGGAATGTTGTGTATCTAGGGTAATATGGAACATTCTATTAATATGGGCTTGGTCCTCGTTTGTAGGGGTACGTCAGCGGATATACCTTCAAATTAGTTTTCTCTCATCCCTGACTTCCTTTCTCATCTCTCTTAGCCTCTCAATAAGGTTTTAAAGCCTGACTTAGCATCTTTTGGGATAAATATTGCCTCAGTGTGGCGTGGTGCCGGTGTTCAGCCAACCACCAGTGACATAAGGTTGATGATAGAGCAAGTTGTTGTGATGAGATGTTTAGTATGGAATTCTTGTCCAAAATCTATAAAAAAAATAAAAAATATAAAAAAAATTCCCAGAGTTTTATCAGTCAATAGCGGGGAAATCCCACTTCTTGTTACAAATTGAATTGATAGTTGAATTGTTAAAATACAATAGTGGAACTCTTACACATGATATTTGAACAGTTTCTTGAAAGATCAACTATCATATGTAATAGCCTAAATATCATATGAAATAATTTATTTTATAAAATGGGCTTTTGTGTTTTTACTCATAAGACGGGCATTTTTTCAAAAGAATGGTTATTTTTTGGGGTTTTGGCCGAAAATAGGGGTAAATCTGGACTTTGAGCTATGATATACTAAGTGAATTTAATTAACAAGAGCAGGTAAAAAACATTAAATTTTTGTTCTTAATAGAAAAAAATTGGAGAAACTTTGACTCTTATAGAAGAGGTCTAATTTTAAAGGAATGCATGTTGAGCTCAGTGAATGAGGGTGTTCAATAGTACAAAAAGTGGCACCCAGGATTGTATGCTTTTGAATGAATGTTACTGAAAAAGATTGTTGGGTGGGAAAACCAACGATTTTTGTGGTGGAATTCTTTTTGAAGCCTGTTGTATATACTTAGTTTGGTGAACCGGACAAACATGAAGCAGCATAAGACTGATAAAGAGGGTTTATTTGAAACTATCCATATTCATATCATTTACTGTGATATCCTTCAATATGTAAAGCTGCATTTATCACATTTTATGTGAAATGACTACCTAGATATTTCTTTTCCTATGGTATGTTATTCTGTTCTTTCCTGTGTTTTATAGGTAATAAGTAGTTACTGAGGCAATAGTAGTTACCATGATAACTTGAGTATATCCTTCTTCCCTAACTCAATTGCAACTTCCAGATTCCATTTGATATTGCTGTCAAGCAAGTTATAGAGCAGCTGAAAGATGTTGTGAAAGGAGAACACAAAACACCAGAAACTGAGAAGAGAAAATTTGGGAACATTGTTTTTGCCGCCGTAACCATGCCTGTGAAAGAAATCAATTGCCTCTTGAATGAGGTAAAGTGCTTTTCTAAAATAATTACTCACACCATTGTTTTCTAAAATAACTTGAGCCATCTATTTCATGTGACCATGTTACAAATTTCCACTACCATTGTTTCTATGACTTGTTAATCATTTTAACTTGAACTGAACAGATCGCTGAAAAGGAGCCTAAAGTCAAGGATTTTCTCGGAGACAAGGATCTCGAGAACAACCTCAGAAAAGCCCATGTGACACTCGCTCACAAGCGAAGCCATGGTGTTACTGCTGTTGCAAGTTATGGCATCTTCGAGAAACAGAACATCCCTGTTGATGTCACCGCACTGTTATTTTCTGATAAATCAGCTGCACTGGAAGTCCAACTTGGCTCTGTTAATGGTGAAAATATCAGTTCAAAAAATGAATGGCCCCATGTCACGCTTTGGACTGCGGCAGGGGTGCCGCCGAAAGAAGCCAATGCATTGCCGCAATTGCTCATCGAAGGGAAGGCTTCGCGTGTTGAAATTGAACCACCTTTTACTATTGCTGGAGTGATGGATTTCTACTGAACGGAACTCGTACTCAATTTATGGTTTTTACCAGCGGTTTGGCAATCTGGAAGGTGCATTGAATTGATTACTTGCAAGAAGTGTCTTTCCTGCGTCAGTCTTTGTATACACAAGTGATACATATCAGGGAAGTTTTTGTACCGACTTAATAATGGATTGTGGCTTTTTTGTAGTCATGCCATTTCCACTTTTGTACTGAGGAAAAACACGAGCCTGGTGTTCCGATTATGTGTATGGATAGGTTGGGTTTTGAAGGTTTTGTTGGTCGGAGGGAATTCTTATATATATATAATTTTGATACAGGTAAATGTTAACAAATTTTTTTAATATTAGTTAGTAATTTATTTTCAAAATTCGAAGTTCAAAAAAAAAAAAGAGAAAACCAAACGGGGTTGATTTCAATATTTATATTTTATAATGTTGTGGTTATAAAAATTTTTTTTGTAACACAAGTTATTATTTTTTTTTAATTGCACGTGTGGCTGTTTTGAGATTGCTTTAAATTCATATGAAACAACTTTGAAACATACCATTATTATGACTTCACGTATAATCAAAGAAAAATTAAATGTTTCTTGTGTAAAAATTTTTTTTATAACCACAGTGTTAAAAGTGCAAACATTTGTGATCACGGTGATCCAAACCAAACGTGTAACAATCAATTTTACAATCAATTGTTTCATGGTTTAATTCTTTCCAAGTTAATTTTCAGCAAATATATTTATTATAATTCCTCTTGGTTCGGCTTGATTTTTGGAGGAAAAAAAAGGAGACAGCCATTGAAGGGCAAGCCTGTTCATATCGAACCACAAATGGAGGTTAACAAACACTAGTTTTGTCACTAACTAAACATTATTACAAAATTGCTTGAAGATGGTACTGCTGTCTCTCATTTGTCATTCAACTAGAATCATAATCCATCTTCTGCAGCCGCATGTGTTCACTTGATTAAGACAGCAAACAGGAAGTATACATATGCAGATAATAATAATAACAATAATAACAAATAATACATAACCAAATCACACTTCCAGTAAAGTAATCTTTTTTTTTTCCTTGATATTTCAAACTGTTGCTGATGCAGACTCACTGTACATACATACACTACTTCTGAGGAGACATCAGTTTATTCTGATCAGGCTCATGTTTTATTGTAGAATCCACTCCTAACAGCTCAGTAATGGCCTCCATCTTCATATTAGTCGCAGTCATACTATTGTAAGTGTTCCTGCTTCGACGCATTGAAAAAATAAAACAGAATTAGATAGGTTTAATTATCAGATTGGTCCCTCAATTATAGTGAAAGTGCCCTTTCAGTCCCCCTATTATTTTTTGTCCTTCTGGGATCCCTCTATTTTACCATTTAGTGGAATACAAGTCCTTCCCTCTTATATCATTTGTCCCTAGAAGGTCCCTAAGAGGGACTTTCATTTCACTAAATGGTAAAATAGAAGGATCCCAGAAGGACAAAAAATAATAGGGGGACTGAAAGGGACTTTCACTATAATAGAGGGGCCAATCTGGTAATTAAACCTTACAAATACGTCAAAATGAAATTAGGATTTCGGGTTTGTAGTAGTGTACAATAACATACTGGGCTTGAAGCTGAGAAAGTTGAACAGGATTTAGTTGTTTAAACTGTTGCCCTGCCTGAGCATGGTGATTAGACATCATCATCTGTTGTTGTCTGAACTGCATTTGCTGTTTGTTGAGGTTGCTAAATGAGGTGCTATCCATCGGAGAATCCATCATGTTCTCAAGTTTGACGTCTGCCATAGTTTGATCTTTGTCCAAAGTTGTCATAATGGGACGATGTGCGTTGCTGGCTGCCAGCCGCTTCATTTTCTCTAATTGCTGCAGTTGCCGCTGCTGCTGGAAGGTCAGGTTTTGTGGGTGAAGCATCATTGGATTCATTGTCGGTCTATGAAACTGTCGGTTTCATGAGAAACAAATTAGAAAACACTCGTAACTTGCAATATAATGCAAAAAGAAGGCACCGTAATGGACATCTTCAGGGCGACAATCAACCTATGCAGTTATAGCTAACAGGCAGGTAATATGCAGATGGAAGCAGAACTAGAAGATACGAATTTATAGTGCTTATGTTTCCTCTGATATCATATACATGATGGATATAGTTGATTGATTATAAAGAGAATATTCACATATTTGCCTGACAGATGCGTACCATATAGATAAGGTTTTGCTATGACTATCCACATAATCTATCAATAATAATCCTAACTCTCTTAATAAAAGTATCATAACAGACCACTCTACTAAGATTTCAAAAACCTTCCATATAAATCTTAATCTGATTTCCCATTTGTCCCGGATGAAATCAATAACAATTTAAAGCACATCAGATTTGTCAATTTTCAGTACCAATATGCATCATCATAATTCAAGTCCCACAAGCGGTCCAAAGATCATTGAGGAATTGTAGAATAAATACACGGTGAAAATTATTGATGTATCACCAACATCATTAAGAGGATAAGAAAATACCATTATTTACTAAAGTCAAGTGAAATGAAGTTCAATCCTTACTTGCTGTTGACTCTGCAAGAGAGGATTTTGATGCTGTGATTGTAGGGTACGAACTTGCTGCTGGGTCTGATGAGTAAAGCCCTTGTTTCCGTCCTTTGTAATTTCCACTAATGTCGCCAAATTACTGTTGGGGGAAAAAAAGAAATGTTTATGCAACTCAGATCTTTACCTTTGCTAAGTTACAAAAACAAGACTATCGATTTAAAGAATGGAGTCCAAGTGGGAATTCATGTTATATCAAAAGAGATGTAAAACATAGGACAGTTTCAGATAACTCGGGCATTACTATTCTAAACTAATTGTCTGTATAAGTTTCCAAGATCAACTTTTGATCCATAAATCAGGTTTCGAATAGCATGTTTTCTTCTGTTTGTGAAGTAAAAATAGTATACTTGAGCAAATAGAAAACATGCTTATATTCTGAGAAATTTGTTATAAACTATATTTGTTTAAAATTGTCCAATTCTCAATAATCAGTATCAGGTTCAATACCATAAAATTGAGACAGAATTTCCTATTAGTACATAAACAAACTTGTCTAAATAAAAATTTAAAATACAAAGAAGAAAATACACAAAGACTGCCATGTCTTTATGAAATGCAAATGAATTGCGCAAGCATATCAATGCATAATAAAAGAAAACATACTGATGAATAGATGCATTTGTCACACCAATAGAGAAATGGCCACATAAAAGAAAAGTTCAACGCACATAAAACTATATATGTGCAAACAAAAAAGTCATTTTCAATTTAGGAGAATTGACTTACATATGGCATACAGATTGGAGAAACATTTTCAGTAGCTCAACAGAGGAGTATTGCTTTCTGTAACTGTCACTCAGAAGTTTCAGCTTGCGTCCTAATTTACATATATGGTCACCAAGAATCTCAGATAAGACTTCCATTGAAATTTCTGTTCCACTTTCAAAACCTACAGAATGTAACAGACGAGCTGCTACTTTGAGACTCATTTGGGATGCTTGCTCTTGACTAAGAGGTTTCTTGTTTGCTCCCCCATCATCTTTTCCCCTGTATTTGCTACCCATCCTTAGGTGCTCTGGCCTTATACCAAATCTTTCCATCATTGCTGTACTTCGGCTAATAACATCAGGCAATTTATCAAGAACCCCATAAACCTCTACTTTCTTATTTTCCTCAAGCCCATCTGCTGGTGGAAGAGCACTGTCAGGTATACAGTTAGTTGGAAACATAATTTCCGGAAAGAAAACGTTTCCCTCCTCTGACAAGTTGCTCACATCTGATATAATGCTTGGCCGCATAAAAGACCCATTCTCCCACCTCATTTCTCCAGCACCCATGTTGCTTCCCTCCTTATACACTTGCCTTCTCTTCTTATGAATCTTACTGAATTTCAAATAAGCAGACATTCCCTCAGGTGTTCGTCTATATGGTTCCTTATCATCACATAACAACTTTTGCTGTTTCATCTTTTTATACCGCTCAAAATACTGGTTATACCACATCTCTGATCCTTCATCTTGCCTGTGTTTTTGGAATGAATTTTCACTATCAAGCTCATTGTATCTGGATCCAGTACTAGCGACCCGATCATAACTATGCTCATTTGCTCTGCGGGGACTAATGGCTAGTCTAGATGGCATCTGCAATGCAAATTAGTGACTCCACATGTTGCATAAACACCACACCAAGAAAAGTCCACCTTCCATAATCATATCAATCATATTAAAACACTTCCAAAATCTCCCGTTATCTTCATGGTTCTAAGGTATACAGCATTGGGGAGGTCTATGCAAAAACCATTATTTGAAAATTTGAAACACATAAAGGAGCAGGAATGTGCAGGCAGTCAACAAAAGTAAATCACCACGGACTAAAGGAAACAATATGTATTACATGCACACAATACTGTTTTCATCAATCATATTTAAATCCTTTCAAAATCTCTAGGGGTTCAATAGATGTAGATATTTAGCAATGGGGAATGTCTATGAAAAAATTATCAATTGAACAACAAGACAGAGCAGGAAGGATTTCACAATAAATCACCAAAGCTAAATCAGAAACAGAAAGAATCAGTACTCTATAAGGTCTTGAGAGTGCTTGATTCATCTATCTTATTCAAATACTTCTTAAATATCTAGCGAACTTCATAGATGTAAATATAGGGCATTGCGGAAAGTCTGCAAAAACTATCAATTGAAACACAAAACTAAGCAAGGTTTTCCAAGAAATCAGCAAAACTAAATCAACACATAGAGAGAAAAAAAAAGAGAGAAATAATTAGCATTCTGAAAGGACAAAAGAGAGTACTTGATGCGGAATCCCAACCGGCGAATCATCTTCCAGCGAGAAATAAACATCATCCCCATTGAGCAGCAGAACTGAGAGAAAAGATAAGAATTGGAGAATTAGAAATCAAAAAACCTAAATCGAATGGAATCGAGAGAAAAATTGGGACTCACAGGAGGGGTTGAGGTTGGAGAGAGAGGAAGAAACGGTGGAGGGAGAAGGGGAGAAGAGAGAAGAGGAGGCCTTGTCGAAGAGGAGAGCGCGAGCACGGAGCTGAAGATGGAGATGAGCTTGAGATCTAGATGACATGAAGGATTCCCAAGCGCTTGGAGACGCCAGTGCGTGCGCGAAGGCGGCGTATCCGGAGTCCCCCAGCCACGCCCGCCATGTCCCACTGCTCTCCAACCTCCGTGCTAGCTCGTAGCCCCGGCCGTCATCTCCGAGCAACGCCGCCGCGGCCGCCATCGGAGCCGATCGCCGGAGATCGACCTCCGCGAGCGAAGAGAAGTTGATTTCTGTGAGAGTGGAAATATAATAAATAAATGAGTGTATATATATCATTGAAGGGAAAGTTCTGTTTTGGTCCCTAAATTTGGAAGTGTTTTCATTTTGGTCCTTTTAGTTTTTAATTGTATTTATTTTCAGCTTAGTGAAGTCTAAACTTGGTTTAAAGGAAAACTTTCATCTCATAATTATGTTCTTTTAATTAAACATTTGATTAATATTATGATCATTAGGTTTGTTTGCATTAAATAATTGATACAAAATTGACCGTCAGTAAATGTAAATGTTTTAAATATTTTAGATTTCATTATAATATGTTTTAGATAAATTAAGCAATAGCAATGGAGATG
The DNA here is from genome assembly GCF_009730915.1 of Dioscorea cayenensis subsp. rotundata. Classification (NCBI taxonomy): domain Eukaryota; kingdom Viridiplantae; phylum Streptophyta; class Magnoliopsida; order Dioscoreales; family Dioscoreaceae; genus Dioscorea; species Dioscorea cayenensis. The sequence goes on from NW_024087655.1 coordinate 56,944, forward strand.
AAATATCTATTATGTGATTATGTGCTTAACCATTTTTGTTTCTGAATTGTTCTTTTCTCTCCTTTTTCGTTAATATTATTTTTGTATAAATTAGATTAATTTCGTTATAATAATGAAAATTGAGCTAAGGATTATTTATACATGAGAAAACTCAAGTTGTATGAAAGTCTACAGTTGACGACAGTAATTATTATTGTAGAGAGAAAGATGGTTGGGTTAATTAGGTTTAGTTTGGATTTATTATTTTTGGTTTGGGTTATAAAAAAGTTATTGTAGGTTTGGTGGAAACAAAATTTAACAGTTGTGTTATTCAGTAAATTATTGTGCATATTTGATTGATTGGTTTTGATTAAAAATTTAAAATATAGTGTATCTCATTTTTTACTATGCTACTATTTATAAATACAATAATACTATTCAAATAAATGCTATAAACCGTTGGATTACGATCCAACTACTGATAATCAACTTGGATAGATTCAAAATCTGTGAAAGTGCGACGCAGCCTATATATATATATATATATGCAAAGAGATGATCCCATGACAAAGTTCCGTTACGACACAATTAAGATGTGTCTTTTCCTTAGCCATTGGATTGCCTCAATTTAATAACTTTTAGAATAAAAAGTAGCAATCTTTTAAAATAATTACCAATCTATCTCTATATTATATAATAAAAAAAAATTAAAATTTATAAACTCATAACTAAAAATGATCTACATCTTGGTTCCATGATAGTTACCACAGAACCAAATCAGAACCGAATCCACAGGATTATTTTCATATATGCAATATGATCCCTATATTTCTAAGTAAATGCAACATCATGCCCAAAGACATATATATATTATATATACACATCAATTGTATTAAAAATACAAGATGAAAATCAACATGGTAGTACAAAGACTAGAAAGACAATGCTTTCCTGTTTTCTTATTAGAAAGGGGGTGTGGCATGCTATAATGCACAATAACAACAGCATTCTATTTGAAGGGAGGATACAAGAATAATTGTACATGAAATACATACATCATAGCTTGGCAAACTTTTTAAGTTTTTCACCAGCTTCTCTGGCATTATCAGGTACAGGCATGTTAGATAGAAAAGTAACCTTTGATGAAGCTAATACAAGGCCTTTCTCCAAGGTTGAAGGATCCAACTTCCATATATGTACTTCCCAGACCTGCATGGAAATGGGACTTAGGAATCCACTTTTAATAGTGACAACCAATGTATTTTTCAATTGAGGGACAAAAATAGGCAATGGCCCCTAGTTTTCTATGACTAATACTTGCTTTATTCCAACAAGAAAAGATGAACTCGTTGATGAGCAACTTAACATTTAAAGGCATATTGGGAAAGTGGAATGCTTTGTAGGCTAAGGTCTTTCTGTGTTAGATTGTTAGAACATCTTCCTGCGCTCCCTGAGATCTTGCAATAAAATTAGGGTTTTAATATTTGTAAGGAGGCAGCAAACCTCCTAGAAAAGAGGATGAGTCAGGAACCTAATATTTTGGGGCAGGATGACTACTTGCAATACAAGGCTTGACTCATACTAGGCCATCTTCAAATTCAAAATTCATAACCTAATAAAGCAGTAGGCTGACATATATCAAGGAGGAATGTGCTCCACTGATTTTATTCATGTTGCTCATGCCAAGATGAATTTAGATGGTTTTCTGAATCATATCTACTCTGAATTCTAGTCCAAGCCTAGCATTCTCAAACTCTGCTCAAAACTTTTAAAGGGACAGTGGGCAAGCCTCTTTGAAACTCTCATAATCTCCTATAAAAAGAACTCAAAGCTTGGCAAAATATTGATTCCCTATAGTCCATATATAAAGAGATGCAATAATAATTAGTAAAACAGCTTCAATATGAAGTCCCAATAGCATTTGAAAAACATATGATCTAGAGCTATATGCAGCGCACTGAGGTATATATCTATTGCTTTTCATTATATCATTTACATGAATTCATGCAAGTAATATATACGGAGTTCATAACTTCATCTAGGCCTTATGGCACAGGCACTGGTTTTAAAATTCTACCTTCATATCAAATGTTATCAAACATGTTTTTCTTCTCTCTTACATCTCCATCCTCTGTATCCCTTATCATCCCTCCTTTTCAATCATGGACTGTTTTTAAATGGACCTTAATCTAAGCACAAATGCCAGAATAGAACAAATTAGTTTTAAATAAAGGATTCAATGGAACAGAACAAAAGGCCTTGTTTCATCTTATACAGTAAATTCCTGACAAAGAAATCTACAATTGATCTTACTCCAATAATTGTTACAAGTGCTTCACGTGGATTAGATTTAACATGTACCAAGTCAAATTAAGACTCAATAATGTCTGAATTCTGAACTAAAAATAACTCAACTAGATTGGAACAAAATTAGATCAAACTGTCAGGTAGTATTTCATCCCAAAAAAAACCTATCTGATACTGGATAGGATACTGACACGTGTAAAATCTGAAACATCTCATGCGGCACAGTTATTTTTATCCTCATTTATATTAATAGTACTACTTCAAACAATCATCTCACCTCTTACCAATCATAGAACTAATAATATGGTTGAATTTAGAAAAAAAAAAAACCTTACTTGCTTGATTATGAAGCAAACTGATAGGATAGTATTATATGTACCACATCTTCTATGATTAGTGTTTCTTATAATATTCATAAAAGTACTAATTGAAAAGGCATGATTGAAAAAAACCCAACCTAACTCGATCTTAAATGGTCAGCGCTTAGCACTATATATAATATGGATTTATTTTCCTACCCTGTACATAGCATATCTAATTTAATCTGTCTTTTTCCCAACTTTTGGAGTGCTAGTTGTACAATAATGAAAACAAATAGAGCTCGAGATTCAAAACAGAAGAACATAGCATGAGATTAGGAACAGAAATCATTCATAATCAGTATCAGTTTCAATACCATAAAACTGAATAAATTTGTCCCAAAATTCATAGCTAGAAGAAAAAAAAATGTGATAAAGATGTCAGTAAACATGTCCAGATAATTAAAGGTTCATATACATCGAGATTAAGAACAGATCTTTAGCAGGCATATCATAGAAAATGAATAGTTAGAAACCCACAGCAATTAATGGAACCAAAAATGCCAGTAAACATGTCCAGATAATTAAAGGTTCATATACATCGAGATTAAGAACAGATCTTTAGCAGGCATATCATAGAAAATGAATAGTTAGAAACCCACAGCAATTAATGGAACCAAAAAAAAAATTTGGACCATTTCTCGATTTGTGCGTGTCATCCTTGCGCAGGGGCCATGCTAATCTTCTCTGTATCGTTCCAATTTTATCAGATGTCTCCGAAGAGACACTAAACTCGGATGTTCAATGCTATAAAACTCTAAGAACTATTCTTCAACCAACCGATGTGGGACTAAATTATAACAAAAGCCCCTAAAAAAAATTCAAACTTTATTCCTAATCCAACATTCAATGCGTAATCTGCAATCAAACCCTAAAAAAATCGCTAAAAATTCAGGAATTCACAGTTGTAGCGAGCTACGGCAATGACCAATGTTTGATTGGATGAACTAAAATTAGGGAGAAAATCAAAGGAGAAGAGAAAGAGACGGACCTGGATGGTCTTGCCCGGATGAACAGGCGTGGCCTCAGCGAAGATGAGGTCTCCGGAACGCGCAGGACGGTGATGATTAATACTAAGCTGGATTCCGGCAATCCTCATGAACCCCGAAGCAACGTGTGCCCCAATGCTGGCCAGCGCCTCCGAGATCAGCGCCGACACACCGCCGTGCAAGACCTTGAATGGCTACCAATCCAAAACACAAAATCAGCACGGATCGATTGAATCAGAACCCTAAATCGAAACCTTGATGGGTTTTTCTTTTTATACCTGGCAGCAGGAGTCGGTGATCTTGAGGCGGCCATTGACGCGCTTAGCGGAGACCTCAATGATCTCGAAGCCGATGAGGTGGAGGGGAGCGTCGAGCTCCTCCGTCGACGGGGGGCCGGAGAGTTCACCCATCGCCCCGCCCGAGAGACGCAGAGACTAGCGTTAGCTAGTGAGAAGGTTTGGTAGCTGAAAGAAACCCGCCATAGTTGTTGAATGACTTGGAAGCTGGTGGTCCAAATAAATTAATAAATAAATATTTTGAAAATTTATATATATATATATATATATTAGTATTTGTTAGCAATAAATAATTGTACTATTATGAAGTAATGTCCTATAGAATTAGAAATATTTTAATTTTTTTTAAATATTTAAATAATTGTCCACTTTGTGGGTACTGTGATTTGTCCACATTACCAATTTTTTCTTTAGCGATATATTACCGATATATATAAATAATTTTAATAATCATATATATGTATATACATGAGGTCATGTTTTCTAAGGACATTTTGGAAAACACGTTTTAGGGACGTCTCGAAAGCAACGTTGGCTCGACACCTAATATGCATCCAATGTATCTTATGCATGCGCAATTCTTGGTGTCGGTTACCAGGATTTCCTCCGCATTGTTCTTTTACTTTTTAAATTTTGCTGATATTCTACCAAACATCTTAGAGGATATATTATATATAAAAAAAATTGGACTTCTTCGATGGATAATATATATTAAAATTTTTTATAGGAATCGGTACTTTTTTAAACAATTTTTTTTTCAATAAATGTGATAAGCGTGTATACATAGTTAAAAATGAGTTTACAGTTCTGAAATTTGATCATTCAGTAAATGCACTATCACTCGGTGATACAAGATTCGAGTTGCAAACAAACACCCACAATGAGAGACCTGTTGCTACCACTACGTCCAACCAACAGAATTTAAACTCGTTGTTTTATCAATCCCCACACCAATATTTTATGCGGTTGAACCAATACAGATGAGTTATTACCTTTGGCTAATGACAGAGCTCCCACCAATTCCCAAGCTTTTCCTCAATTCCAATGACCGAAAAAAATCAAGCACGAGAAGACACCAATGTTCGATGAACTCCAATTCAATCTATGACTATAAAAGGCATAGAAACCCCTTGCCAACTCAATCCAAAGCCAAAAGAAATGGAAAATAGAGAAGAGGTGAAGGTCCTTGGAACATGGTCAAGCTTGTTTGTGTTAAGGGTTAGAATAGCATTAAATGTGAAGCAAGTGAAGTATGAGTTCTTAGAAGAGGTTGCAGGGTTGCACTCAAAAAGTGAACTCCTTCTTAAGTCCAATCCAGTGTACAAGAAGGTCCCTGTGCTCATTCATGGTTCTAATGCTGTTTGTGAATCTCTTGTTATTCTTCGATACATCGATGAGGCTTTTGTCGATGGTGATCGACTTTCTCTTCTTCCTTCCGATCCTTATGACCGTGCTCTCGCTTGTTTTTGGGCGTGTTACATCGATGATAAGGTATTTGGTGAAATATGTTTGACATTTAAAATATAATTATATGAATATATATTAACATAGTATTAATTATTAGAAAAAAATTTCGGTCTTTATCGATATGATTCATAAGTTTTTCATTCGAAATACTAAAAGATTTCATGTATAATAAACACATATAGAAGGTTTGCTTGAGTTTTAGTTGATTGGTTTTAGATTGTCATGATATGTTCGATTTTTTGCGTACATACATACACATACATTAGCTACCGCACATGTTACATACATATAAACATGAAATACATGAATCAAGGTATACACACAATATTAATTTTCTTGGCATTTATACTATATTGTTAGAGTAATTATTAGTCTAATATTAATTATTGTAGTAAACATGAAAATACATATGAATAATGAGCCTGGTCTTTCATTGTATTAGTTTAGAATTTTAGATTAAATTAATCCAAAACAATATATATTTTACTTACATATTTAACATAGTATTAGAACTTAATTTATTTAACTAATATTGACTAGTATATATCAAGAAAGTATATGATTATACTGTTGATTTGGTTTATTCAATAAAACCATAGTTTATATCCACTTTAATCAAGCTAATAATAATAATAACAACTTTTAAATCGAATCAATTAAAAAGAATATACTTGGTTTGCATCTAATATTTAAAATTGTAGGTTGATAACCAAGATATACAACTCTCATCTAACTTAAAAATTATGTATGCTTGTAGTGGTTTTCTTTTTTGATTGGAGTCATAAGAGAACAAAACAAAGAAGCAAAAGAAGAATCAATGAAACAAGTTCAAACAGGGCTTCAACTTTTAGAGGAAGTTTATTGTAAATGCACTAATGGAAAGCCCTTCTTCAATGGAGAAAGCATTGGGTATTTGGACATTGTTTTGGGGAGTTACATGTTATTACTCAAAGTTGCAGAGAAGATAAAGAATGTTAAGTTTCTTGATGGAAACAAGACTCCAAAGTTGGTGACATGGAATCAATGTTTTTGTTTAAATGATGATGTCAAGAATGTGATGCCTCAATTTGATGAGTTTTTTGAGTATGTTAAGATGAGAGTTGGTGGTGGTGGTGGTGGTGGTGGTGGTGGTGATGGTGGTGGTGTTTCTTTTTTTCTTCAACCAATTGAAAAGCAAATTGATGACCTTGTTTTTTGGCTTTTGTTTCTTCTTTGAGTGAGGAGAATTTCTGAATTTTAAATAAGCAAGTGGTGGACTTTATTGACTAATTTAAGTTTCAATGGTATGGATTGATTATGGTTGATTTAGTGATGTGTTTTGAAAATTTAAGTGCATTGATGTCATTATGTTTTTTTTTTTATTCTTTTATATATATATATATATATATATATATATATATTATTTAAGATAAAAATTATTTTGTCCATAACTTTTTGATGTTGTTGCAGAAAACAAAAAACTAGTGTGGAAGATGGAATAACTCATCTAATTAATCATATTTTTTTCATATTAACATCCACGTAATATAATATAAAATATTTATTTTAAAAAAAAAAATTATAAATTGATGATATATATAATGAATTATTAAGTGATACTCACAAAATATTGATCTAAATAGTAGATACTTGGATAACTTAAACAAATGGTTTCAAATCCAACTCATAAGATAATCAATGAAAAAAAAAACCATATTAAATAATTTTAAAATATAACAAAAAGAAAATTGGGAAATTCAGATAGGATTAAAACAAAAATGTGTATGTATATATATATATATATATACCATTCATCCTTATACATTTTGTTCATCTTTTTAATTATAATGCTTTAATGTGTTTCCTTATCCTTGTGTATTATACTATTAAAAGGATAAGGAGTAACAAATTGTAACAAATTGCCAAACATTTAAAATAAATTAAGTAAAAGAAAACAAAGTTGGGGTAAGACCAATAAAAGCTTTCTTAGACAGCCCAAAATGTGAAAAATAAAATTATCATGTTGGTCTAATGTTAGTCATTCTTGTTGGGAAACTCACAATAGAAATTCAATATCTTGTTTGAGTAAATTTTATTAGCACCTAAAAAACCTAAAATTCATGTCTAATTTTTTTATATTTTTATATAAATAATGATATAAAATAAAGACGACAAGGTTACAAGGAAATGGTGTCATCAAACTATGGTTGCTCTGAGAGGTTCTAGTTTCAAATCTCATTTAGTTCAGCTGGTGCACTCTACTTGTTAGCTTCTCTGGTCTTTCCTAATTTAATTAGTTTATTACAATTATATAATATACTCTCTCAGGTTTTTAGCTAAATCAGTAAAAAAAAAAATTAGTTAAAATTAGTTGGTTTTCAAAAATTTATAAAAATTATATTAATTTTTTAAAATTATTTTTATTTAAAATATATTTTAAAAAATGAGTAGTTAAATATTATTTATTAGAAGTTGTAAAAGTGCATTAAATATACATAATAAATTTTCAAAAATAATATTTAATGTTTCACAAATTTTTTAAATAAACGAGTAAAAAAAAATCAAAAGAAACTTTTCAAATATGACAAATAAAAAAGACCGGTGGGTAATATAATAATCTTTTTTTATAAAATTATAAAATAATTATATGCTATACATTATATTAATATTAAATTTGAGACACAATCCCATATTCAATATCACTTAGCAGCTTGTCTACGTTTCTTAATAGACATAAAGATTAATGTTTGATTAGAATAACACACAAGACCAATTCAAATTTCAAAGCACCACCCAAACCAAATAATGTACTCATAAATTAAGAATGGCATCCCAAGTGACATCATCCGTTACATATATATATATATATATATTATATTATATACATATAAATTAAGAATGACATCCTAAGTGACATCATCTTAAGATATATATATATATATATATCCACATTTGCAATTGAAATCCAAGCAAACATTAGGTGAGAGCTTGTAAACAAAAGAAATGGAAAATGAAGAAGATATCAAAGTTTTAGGGACATGGGCAAGTCCCTTTGTGATAAGAGTGAAGATAGCCCTTAACATGAAGGGTATAGTTTATGAGTCCTTAGAGGAGGTTGAAGGGTTACACTATAAAAGTGAACTTCTTCTAAAGTCCAATCCAATTTACAAAAAGGTCCCTGTGCTTATTCATGGTGGCAAGCCATTATGTGAGTCACTCATCATCCTCCATTACATTGATGAGGCCTTCACCATTGATGGAGCTTCTTCTCTTTTCCCTTCTTGCCCTTATGACTCAGCTCTTGCTAGGTTTTGGGCCTTTTATCTTGATGATAAGGTATTTGAGTGTTAAATTTATTAATTTATGTGAATTATTATTATAGTTTTATTATTGTGCATCATGAAGTTGCATAAACGTCTCTTTTTTTTAATAGAAAGAAGAAATAATATAAATTTGGAATCAAATTGTACCATGTCATATGATTTTACATGCATTAATCATGCCATTCATGTTTAGTCAATCTATATGAAGCCATTTTCTCTACCATTGACAAATATGAATGAAAGCTCATGGTTTTACTATATATATATGTGTAGTTATTATTAAAATTATATATATCTATATATATGCATAATTTTTTTAATTAATTTAGAATTTGCACTTAAAAGTTTGCCATTTTATTTTATTTCAGAGAAAATTGGTTTCCTTAATTTTTAAGTCAAGGTCCTAAATTAGATGTGACATTTCACTTTTTAATTTTTAATTGAGTGTCCTATATTATATCTGAAAATTCATTTTTTTTTTACTAAAAATAAAAATTATACATTTTGAGGCAAAATTTCCAAAAAAAAAATTATAAATATGGAGAAAAATTATCGATCTTTCTTACATTTTAAAGACTATTTTTCAAAAAATATTTGTTTCAGAGACCAAAATAAACATAAAAAAAGAATTTTTTTTTTTTTTCTTGCAGTAAATAACATGTGTTAGATTTAATCATTTTAATGACAAATTGTTGGTTTGATTTTAGTGGTTCCCTTCATTAATTGGAATACTAAAAGCTAAAACAAAGGAAGCAAAAGAAGAATCAAAGAAACAAGTTGAACAAGGACTAGAGCTTTTGGAGGAGGCTTTCAAGAAGATCAGCAAAGGAAAGAGATGGTTCAATGGTGACAAAATTGGGTACCTTGACATGGCTTTTGGGAGTCATTTGGGATGGCTCAAAGCCACAGAGAAGTCTGAGAACTTGAAGCTTTTTGATGAAAAGAAGACTCCAAACTTGGTTGAATGGGCTCAATGTTTCCTTTCAGATGATAATGTCAAGAAGGTCATGCCTGAGATTGATAAGTTTGTGGAGTATGGACATAAGCTCAAGATCAAATGGGGAGTTGCTAATTAATTTAATGTTAATTAATTAAGTGTGTTTTTGTCTTTCTTTTTCTTTTGATTATTGTGTGCATGATCTCATGATTTTGTGTGTTCAAATCATGATATTGTTAGCCACAATAAAATAAGAGATTTCTCTATGTATGTCTGTCTTAATTGCATAATTAATAAGGGGAAGCAATGATGTATACTTCCGCTACTTTCAACTATTAACAATTTAAATAAGTAGAATGTTAGAAGGCTAATCTCACTTTGATGTTGAGGTACTTCTAATTTAAATAGTTCTTCTTTGAGGTATTTCTAATTTAAATAGTTTTTTTTTGATTACTAAGATATTCATAACAACTATAGATCGGGATTCTGGTATTGTGTTATATATGATCTTTTCCATAAAAAAAAATTAACTCTAATAAATAAAAATATATTCAAAATATCAGACTAACACATAATAGTTATTACATTAAATCTTAATTTTAAATTAGACCTATTTAAATTAATTAAAATTTAAATTAATAAGTTATAAGTGTATCATCCGAAGAAGTAAAGTTGTATTATAAATCAATAGTCTATTGATCTATTAGTAGTTGGTCTCTTCCGTAGAGTATCCGTTTCATTAAAACCCTAAGATTAAATGCCATAACTAGTAAAATAAGAGCACATGTGCTTGTTAATCTTACTCCAAACGCATGTCACATTTTTTTTAAAAAAAAAAATTTGTATTCTTTGTCGAATGGTCAAGACATCCATTAAATACAATGATTGAAAACGAAGGAAATATAACTAATATTTATCAACTTAGAAAAAAAATCAAAATTTCATAAATATGCTTTAGATATAAAGCATTAATATATATTCTGTTTTAATAATACATGTGATTTATTTACCTTTTCAAAAAAAATATTAATATGCCAAAAGAAGAACGGAATTCATATATTTTCAATATATATAACTCCACCTGTTAAAAAAAATTAATATATACCAAAAGAAAAATGGAATTCATATTATTTTCACTATATATATATATATATAAATTGAGAAATATAGACAAGGACTAAGTCAAACTCTCCCAACTTGCAAATATAAAATTTCCCATCAATAAAGACTGCAAGCCATGTCTTCACACTTGTCAACATTCACATTAATTCATTTGCATGCATCTAAAAATGGCCACCAACACCAGCTTCTTCACATTGTTTTTTTTTTTCTCTTATTTTTTATTTAAAAAGTCAACATGTTTCCATCTCATTAATGTTTGTTTAGTTCCATAAAAGTCAACTCTCAAGAACAAACAGATGCTTGATTGAAATGCTCATTTGACTTCCTCTTAAAACCAGTAACTACCAAAGCTTTGCTCTCAAGATTATGCCACAATGAATGCTTTCAAAATTTTCTTTCTTCTTCTTCTTCTTCCTTTCTTCTTCTTCTTCTCTGGCTCCTTGGCCTTTCCTTTGTGCACTGATTCCAGTTAAGTTCTAATCTTAATTATATGTTTAATTAATTATTGTTCTTTTGTTAATTTTCATTTGATTTGCTGATGAACAGGTGCACCATTGAATTTGAAGTCTCCATTGAATTTCTGTTCTTACAATGGAAGCAGTTGCTGCAATTCCACTGATGATACTTCAATTCAGGACGAGTTCAAGCTCATGAACATAAATGATTCAGCTTGTGCTTCAATTGTCAAATCCATCCTCTGTTCAGTAAGAAGTTAATAAAATACAGTAATACAAGTATTAGTGTATTACCAAATTTACTACATGCATATATATATATATATAATGATTAATTAATACTTTGAATTTTGTTTGCAGAAATGCAATCCTTTTTCTGCAGAGCTTTTCAGTGATCAACCAAAGATTCAGACAGTTCCTGTTTTATGCAGTACAACAAATTCAGAAATAGATTTCTGTGGACAAGTTTGGGATACTTGCAGTAATACATCAATAGACAACTCACCATTTGCAACATCCTTACAACAAAGCAAAGCAATCACTGGTTCATCATCAAAGATTACTGATTTCTGGCAATCAAAGAGTGATTTCTGTAAAGCATATGGAACATCATCTTCAAATGATTCAGTTTGTTTTGATGGAAACTCAGCTTCATTCAACACAACACCAAGTTCACCAAATCCAAAGGGTCTTTGCATAGAGAAAATCGGCAATGGATCATACCTTAACCTGGTACCTCATCCTGATGGATCGAACCGTGTATTTTTGTCGAACCAAGAGGGAAAGATATGGCTGGCAACAGTCCCAGACCAAGAATCAGGAGGAACACTTGAGCTTGATGAATCAAATCCTTTTCTTGATTTAACTGATGAAGTTCATTATGATACCGAGTTCGGGTTATTAGGACTAGCATTTCATCCAAACTTCACAACAAATGGTCGGTTTTTTGTATCGTTTAACTGCGATAGATCGCAATCTCCAACCTGTTCTGGAACTTGTGCTTGTAATTCTGGCCTTGGTTGTGATCCATCAAAACTTCCTCCTGATAATGGTGCCAAACCATGCCAATATCAAAGTGTGATTGCAGAGTATAGTGTTAATACTTCTTCAACAATGCCTTCAATGGTAAATATCTGCATGATTTCAATGATTTTTATTTTTTTTTCTGATTAGTATCTAAATTGTTTGTTTAATTTCAGGAAAATAATGCAATTCCAAAGGAAGTGAGGAGGATTTTCACAATGGGACTTCCATTCACTTCTCATCATGCAGGCCAAATTCTCTTCGGACCCGAAGACGGATACTTATACTTCATGATGGGTGATGGCGGCGGCGGAGGTGATCCATATAACTTTGCTCAAAACAAAAAATCTCTTCTAGGGAAAATTCTTCGTCTCGACATAAATAACATACCAAGTGAGTATCATCTCTTGTGATATTTAATGTAGTTTACATCCTCTATCTTTAATACAGATGAATTTTTTTCTGAATGTAATTCAGGTTCAGCAGAAATAAACAAGCTTGGTTTATGGGGAAGTTATTCAATTCCCGGTGACAATCCATCAGTTGATGATAGTGCATTGCAGCCGGAAATTTGGGCATTGGGCTTTCGAAATCCATGGAGATGCAGTTTCGATTCTGCAAGATCGTCGTATTTTTTCTGTGGTGATGTTGGTCAGGTACCTTATGTTATGATACAACTATATAAGATAACAATCTAATACAGAGAACTAGTTTGACATTCATATTGATATAGGACACATACGAAGAAGTCGATTTGATATCGAAAGGAGGTAACTATGGTTGGCGAATATACGAAGGCCCTGACCTCTATCAACCGAAAAGTTCTCCGGGAGGAAACACATCAATAAACTCCATCAATGCCATTTTTCCGGTCATGGGATACACTCATAGCTCTGTGAATACTGCAGTTGGTTCTGCGTCGATTACCGGTGGATATGTTTACAGGTCCATGGTTGATCCATGCATGTATGGAAAGTAAGTATTCTTTTTTTGTTAAACATATTAGAATACTATCTTATATGTATGCTTATAAATGAAGTAAAACTGAAATCCCACTTTCAAATTTTACTATTTTGTAATTAACCCTGCAATTCTGAAGACCAAGCTAATGTAACTGGATTTGAAAATGCAGATACTTGTATGCTGATTTATACACAGGAGGATTATGGGCAGGTTTGGAGAGTCCAGAGAGCAGTGGGAACTACACTAGCATTGAAATTCCTTTCAATTGTGGGAAAAACTCACCAATTCCTTGTGATGAAATTGGTGGAAATTCAGTTCCAACTCTGAATCTTATATTTTCATTTGGAGAAGATAACAGAAAAGATGTGTTTCTGCTGGCAAGTAATGGAGTTTACAGGGTTGTGCGCCCAAGTCGTTGTAACTATGAATGTTCAAAAGAGAAGAACAGTTCCAGTGCCTTTGAACCAATTCCAAGTCCTCCTTCATCTTCTGCTCATCAGTTGAAAGTCATGTTCTTCATTGGTTTCTTCTTCATTTTGGTGAGTTCTTGTTTTAATTTTCAGTTTTGATGTTTGATGTTGTTTGTAAAGGGAATTGTTACTGTTTGTAATTTTTCTTGTTTTGGTCTTTTATTCGAGTGAGTAAATAAGTAAAACTACTTTCTTCGTGATCAAAATTTTTTCAGTTATTTACTATGATTTTATTGGTTGTATATATATGTGTGAGCAATGAAATTTTTACATGATAGGTTTTCAAAGTTTTTCTCAATGATGTGAATACTAAGTTCACATTCACATCATTTTTTTCTTTATTAATTTTTTTTTTAAAAAAAATTACTTTCTTTTCACTATCTAAACCTTAAATCATAAATAATAAATCAGAAAACCTTCTCTAAATCCCGTAAAGGGTATGTGATTTATGATATAAGGTTAAGGTTTACAATTTAGGGTTTAGTATTTAGGGGTCTAGGGTTTAGAATTTTGTGTATATAATTTTATAGTATTTGAGTTTAAGATTTTAGTATTTAAATTTATGATTTTATAATTTTATATCATTTTTATATTTTAGAATATATATACTTTAAATTTGAAGTTTATGAAGGTAATAATAATGTAAATGCCAACTTAGTATTCACGTTATCTGAGAAATTTTTTCAAAACACCTAGTATATAAATATAGCATCATTATATATTTATTTATTTATTTATTTATTTATATGACATCAGTGAAAATCTTAGCTTTTTGAAGTTTAGTCTTTCATGCATAATTGCATATATACTAGTTTGAAATATTATTCTCTTTCTATTTAGTCTAATACATTAATGCAAAATAAAAATTGAATATGAAATCAAAACTCAAATGTAACAATAAACCACGGTTAGATATCTCTACATAAGTGTCAAAAATGAAAATAAAATACAAGAACAATATACAAAGTTCTCAAACATTAACATCTATAAATTTCCTGCAATGGGCGAAAGCTTGACGGAGCAATGCAGCATGGAGGAGGTAGAAGGGCCACGAGTTGTAAACTTCTTTTTCTCGGAGAAGAAACAATGACGGTATCTGAGGAATAAGCATCGGCTATCTCTGTGCCAAAAAAAGTTATAAATATTAAACAATTTGATTAATTCAAATTTAAGAGGATAATAATCGATATTTCAAAAAAAAATAATCAATATTTCAAAAATATAAAATATACGTTCATCTAATAATTTTGGTTTAAGTGTAAAAAAACCTATCATATTTACATAATTAGTAAATAAGTCAACTAACTGTTAAACACTAATTCACAAATAATACAATTAAAAAAAAAACTTAACACAAATTCAATTATTAAATACAATAACTATTTAAAAAATAATCTAATGAATAATAACAACAAATATCTAACAATTTTCACAATAATTTTCAAAATAAATAATTAAACAAAGATTTAACAAATATCAAATAAATTTACATAACAAATAATCACACAAAAAAATTAAGCAAATTAAATTAGATATGAAACAAATTAAAAAAAAAATAAAATAAAATAAGTCTCTATAATGAAAGATAAAATATATTTGGAGTAAATTGAGTAAAAAGAAAAAAAAACTCATCAATCGATACAATACATGCAATGATACAATACATGCAATGATTTGTTTTTAGGGATTTTGAGATAGTAATTGCAAATTTTTTTTAGAGTTTTATTATTATCATTTATTATTACTATTTATTTATATTAATATCCTTAAAAATTATAATTATGTATTAATAAGTTCATAAAAAAAATGTATCTAAATATAAAATTTAAAAACAAAAAATATTTGAAGATCTATTTTGGCTAGCGATATTATTTATTATTTTTCCAACATCAATTTAATTTAATGTAATAATTTTATTATTTTATTTAATTTATTTTATATATTGTGGATAAAATCTTGAAAAATAAAAATTAAGGGTGTCTATATAAATTATACTATTAATATTTTAATAATATATATATATATATATATATATATATATATATATTAATGTCCCTCCAACAATAAGAGATAAACAAAAAAAAAATCAAGATTGTGCTTTATAATAAATATCAAGCCAACAAATTTGGTCCTCTTCGAATCCCAGACCTTTTGGATCCTATCCGTTAACTTTATATTGCATTGTTTATATACAAATTAATACATTATATATATCCTGTATACATGTAAATATAATTTTTTTATATATAATTTTTATGAAGATGTATTCATAGTTATCCACTGCTAGATATATATACTCATAAATAACTAACAGTTATGTAAATTATATTAAAAAATAAACAATATGAATTTATGTCACTGATTCATAAAAAAAATATATTATATCAAATTCATCTCATTCCAAAAAGATAATTACAGATACATGAAGGCAAAATAAAAATCAAATATGAAACCAAAATTGAGATGTAACAACAAATGGTGATTGGGCATCTCTACATAAGCGTCAGAAATGAAAATAAAATGCAAGGACAATAAACATAGTTCTCATACATACGATAACATTTATGTAGAGTTATTTTATTTTTGGTTGCTTTAGATGAGACTTCTATGGACCTAAGAATTCAATTATTATACAAAAATTATCCCCTAACTAGAAGAGTTACTAAAAAAAATACTTTATAATAAATATCACATCAACGAATTAGGTCGTTTTTTGAATCCCTTGGCTTCCTAGATCATATCCCATATTTTATATTACATTGTTCTTTTGACCTTATATATATATATATATAGAGAGAGAGAGAGAGAGAAAAGGGTTTATGTGGACGTACACAGACGTTCACAGATAGCAGCAGTAAGATAATGCACAGTCAAAGCTAATCTTGTGTTAATTGGGTGTACATTGTTCATAAGCACAGTGTTACTGTTTATTAAATAGTGCATAACCGTTGGATAGAAATCCAACAGCTCAGAGCAACGTTCACAGATTATGAACGTGCGGAGAGGATCGATGCTTATATATGTGAATATAATTATATATATATATGAATTTGCATTCTCCATGGATATCAAATATCAGTCGTTCGATTACGATCCAACGCCTGATATTGATGAATATTATTACTATTAGTTGCACTACTCCAAACAGTAATTACTGTATATGTTACTATAGTAACCTACTATTTATCAATGTTAATTGTTGGATCGAGATCCAACTTTGATAATGAACATCTATAGATTTTTTTTATCTATCATCGTCTATAAAGAATTGGTCCTCTATATATTTATAATTTAAATTTATACTAATTAATTTAAAAAATAACAATACGGATTTCATGTCACTGGCTTCACCAAAAATACTATTATCAAAGTCACCTCATTTCAAAAATTAATTTTTATTAAAAAAATTATAAAAAAATGACAGATATGTTGTCTAATATAGATGTCCACGTCAGCCAACATCTTCATAGAAAACTCAGGACATCTCTGCTGAACCCATTAACATAATAAACAATCACTACTTCATTTGCCTTTCTTGTTACATTCCACACCAACCACTAATAAAATATTGCTAAAATAAATAAAAAAACATATATATATATATATAATAGTATAATACATATATTCTTTCCACATACATCCCCCCTGCAAGTTTTAAAAAGTGTAATCTATGGCCGAGAAATGGATTGTTGTAAATTTTCACAAATTCTACAATCGGCAAGTTTTGTAAGGGCATAAATGTAAAATTCCAGTCAAATATGTTGCTTTCATACGTTAATTGAATAAATAAATAATTAAAAAGGAAACCAAAGAATTCAAAAGTTGTTGGAATAGAATCCAATATATAAGGGTTTATATATTTTTAAAATAATATATTAACCATCACATCTAGATAAATCTAATTTTTTTTAAAAAAAAAATACATCTCTTCTTACATGAGATCCACACAGAAAGTCAGTGAACAATATTTTTCTGATCTTTTTTATTTGTCTAATTTATAATTCTTATTGGTTAAGAAAATTTGTTATAATTAATTTTTACAAAATTATATTAATTTTTTAAAATTATTTTTATTTAAAATATAATTTAATAAAATACTACGAATATGATTTATTATAAATTATAAAAATACATGATAAATTTGAATAAAACAATATTTAAAGTTTTATAAATTTTTTAAAATTGATAAATAAAAAGACAAAAAAAAATCATGAGATAAATAAAAAGGACCGGTTGGTTCTTTACTCATTAATTGATTAATTAATTAAAAAAATTGATTATCCATAATAAATACAGCATTTATGAAGCATATATATATATATATATATATATATATATATATATATACTAACAATCTAAATTCAAGGGTACAAATACAAAACCTTAAAACCAAAAAAAAACCCCAAATAAAAATTAAAAATTTTCCCAGGGAGTAAAAAGTAAAAAGCAAAAACAAAAAAAAGATAAAAAAACGGAACACTAGTGTTCTTCGATGCAAACGAAACGTAACTGTGAACACTGTTCTCAGATGGACATCAAACATCACCACCACCCACGAACCAAAGCTCCGGCGACGATGAAGTCCTTGAGCTCCTTCGTCCACCTCCGGCCACCGCCGGGGATCGACCGCAAATGGATCATCCCCCTCGGCATCGGCTCCATCATCTCTCTTGCCCTCCTTTTCCTCACCAGCTTCTCTGCCCCCTCTTCCCCTCTCTTTCTTTTCCCCTATTTCTCCTCTCTTTACCTTCATTCCCCCGTCTTCGCCGAGTCTAAGCTCCAATCTAGCCCTTTTTCTCCTCTACCGACTCCCCCTCGCCTCGCCTACCTCATCTCCGGCTCCCTTGGCGATGGCGACATCCTCAAGCGCACCCTCCTGGCTCTCTACCATCCGAGGAATTATTACGTCGTCCATCTCGATCTTGAGGCGCCGGAGAAAGAGAGGGCCGAGCTCAAGGCCTATCTCGATAGCCATCAGTTGTTCTCTAAGGTTGGGAATGTTCGGATGATCGTGAAGGCGAATCTGATCACCTATCGTGGCCCTACGATGGTCGCGAATACCCTCCACGCCGCCGCGATCTTGCTCCGAGAGGCCGGCGATTGGGATTGGTTCATTAACCTTAGCGCCTCGGATTACCCCCTCGTCACGCAAGATGGTATTTTTTTGATCTTTTGCTGGATTTTGAGAAGAACTTTGGTTTATTGTTCTGAATGATTGATTTGGTTGCGTTTTATTGTTTAGATCTATTGCATGTTTTCTCGTATTTGATGAAGAATCTCAACTTCATTGATCACACCAGCAACATCGGGTGGAAAGAGTATGAACATTTAGATTAATTCTTCATGAAATTTTCTTTTCTTTTCTTTCTTATTTTAATCTTCTTTTGATTCATAAAACTAATCTTGCTTTCGATTTTGGGATCCTAATGCAGGTTTCATCGGGCGAGGCCGGTAATTGTTGATCCAGGGTTGTCTATGCTAAAGAAGGGAGATTTGCTTCAGATACCACAGAGGAGGAGTGTGCCCACTGCGTTCAAGCTCTTTACTGGTCAGTGTTGTGTTATTCTTTACAGTTATTTGGGATTGGTATTGGTTTAGAACATTTGAGGGTGGATTCAGATATGATTAAAGTTCATTTCTAATTGTCAGTCTTTCCTTTTGGCTGATCAACAAATATGTAAATGATATTTGATACTATTTTTGTCAATTGCTGTTGTCGCTCGAGGGGTCAATAATCTATACTCTATATATGGAAACAAGTATTATCCATGTGAACTAGTTTTCATGAATGTAGCCTTGAATGCATTATAGGCAATAAGGTAGACTGATATGTAAGCTTTGAAGTTCTTGATATAGATCAGCATAAATAGCATAAATTGGTGGAAGGAAGCATACACTGTTGCACATTGTATATATTATATTACTTATTGTTGAAACCTTGTGAATATTTCAATGCTTTCCTAAAATTTCTTATTTCTTTTTCTACTGCCAAAGCGTTCAAACTGCTTGAATTATTGATCAATCCTTAATTTCTAACCATGGTTAGATTTTAAGAAACGCGGTAGTTCCCTTTGAAGATTGATCACATGGATTGACTCCATCAAATTGTTTGCTACAAGAATGCGTTTTTCCTTGTTTTTTCACTCATACATGTAATGTGTGCCGTACTGGTAGAAAGCAGGTGCAACGCGTTACATATGAATTCATAATTCAACCTTAGTCAGTCAGTCTTCAATGATTTATCTTCTGAGTTGTATCGCTCAGAGGATTACATTACATCAGATTTTATTTAATAGTTTCATTTTTGAGCAAGTACAGTTATGTATGAAATGAGTAGCCTCATTAACTGTATGTTCAGTACATAATGGAATTTGTTGGCAGTGTGACTATGCCAGAATAATTCCATCCTGACCACCATGTTTGTGCTTGCACGGACAGTCTGATTATAACTGATTCTTAGCTTGTTTGCAAAGCAAACCTATTTGGAGCAGCATGTCTTCAGAAAATTCACCCGTACCATGTTAACCATAATGATGAGAGGACAATGCACATCTTGTAAATACATTGGTCTAACATTGAGTTTGGAACTCCTCCTCTAATTAATAAGCAACTTGTCCTCTTGTTGCAATAAGTTCTTATCCTGTTCTAGTACGTTGATAGCATTGTTTTTGGATAATTACAAGAGAAAGCCAACACCATTAAATCATCGAATTCTTATACTGCAGGTTCAGCTTGGATGATGCTGTCTCATTCTTTTGTCGACTACTGTATATGGGGCTGGGACAACCTCCCTAGAACCGTTCTCATGTACTATGCCAACTTCGTGTCTTCTCCAGAAGGTTACTTCCATACTGTCATCTGCAATGCAAAGGAGTTCCAAAACACAACAGTGAACCATGATCTTCATTTTATTTCATGGGACAACCCACCAAAGCAGCACCCGCACTTTCTCACCGTCGATGACATGACCAGAATGATCGACAGCAATGCTCCATTTGCAAGGAAGTTCCTTAAAGATGATCCAATTCTTGACAAGATTGACGCTGAACTCTTGTTCCGCAGCCCTAACAGGGTTGTGCCTGGAGGATGGTGCATTGCACCAACAACCAATGGGAGTGATCCATGTATGGTTGTCGGCAATACTACCCTTCTCCGGCCAGGACGCGGTGCTATCAGGCTAGGAAGGCTAACTGCCTCACTCTTATCAGAAAATAACTTCAAGCCAAGACAATGCAAGTAGTTGTTTGATATACATAACTAATTATAGATTGCCATTTTTTGTTCTTTTCCTGCTTGTAGCTCATTGTCGCCATGTTCCATCTTCGAATTTAAGAAGGGGAACGTTCTGCTGTATATCGAATATTAGAAGAAAAAGTGCAGTTTGAGCCTTTTTGCTGGTGATTGCAAACAAGGTACTAAGTCAATTAATTTTGGTTCTGAATTTTGATATTGATATCACATTTGGTGGGTTGGAAATTTAGATCACAGAATGACCTACCAGTGCTTGGTGGAGGGGTTGTTGACCTACCAGTGCTTGGTGCAGTTTGAGCCTTTTTGAAAAATACTAACTTAACATCTTGAGACATTAGGTTTGAGGTCATTTTCTAAAATTGTTGTTGATGTTTAATTAATCAAGTTAGTTGTAATTAAGCTTTGGGTCTTAAAATAAAATTACAAATATACCCCCACATGACATAAGCATTTACTAAAACTAAACATTTTAATGATGATTCTTGATTAGTCACTGAAACTGAACTAAATTTCATAATTAGCACATAATGTATCATGATACAGTTACAAAAACGCCCCTTAATTAAATCTAACAACTTTTCTAAAATTGTATCTACAAATCTTCTTAATCTGTCTTTTAAAAAATAATTGTTAGGGTGCTTTACAACCCATAAATTTTCTCATCTCTGTTTTTTAAAATGCAATTTTTAAAAATGTTCCTTAATTCATCACAAACAAATAAGCAAACAAATAAATAGCATGGTCTATAAAATTGATACGAATTGATACCAATCCAGTATCAGCATACAAATGCAACAGAGATGAGAAGAAAGCACCAGCAAAAACACAAACTCCTTGATTTCATTACCATGAGAAATTGAGACTAGAATGCACTCAACAATGAATCTCAACAATGAACTGAGAGCTACTGCTGTATATTCTCCACAAGATCAAGTCATGAAAACTTTTTTTCCCTCACATTTTACATCTTTGTATTTTCCTGTCTGCCTCATCAGAATTGGAAGACGGTAAACCCGCATTTATCGGCTATGAAAAATCGAAAATAAAAACAGAATCGACAACTTTCATTCCGGCATTCCTGATAAGCTTAACCAGATGGAATGGAAAGGCTGTATGTAAACCCACATTCATCAACTACAAATATCGAAAACAAATGCAAGACCTACAGCCCCTTCCATTCAGCAATCCTTGATATGATGCTCACATTCATGGACTTTGGAAATACCGAAAAATGCTGCTGGGTCTTCCTTTCGGCAATCCTGATGTATTTGTTGTGAACATTGCATCATGAATGGACTGTTTGAGCTTTGGATGGTAGGAAGTTATCAACATCTTCATCCTTCAAAAGAGGGCGAGATCCATCGTCTATACCAATTACAGGAGCAAGCTTGTTAAGATCTAGAAACCGTCTTTGTGCACTGTCGTCTTCTTCCTGAGAGCTGCTCGTAGTTTCAGCTGATTCCCGTGCTTGCTGTTTATGATGTGAGTTTTGATCTGTAAGTTTCTCATCGATGTCCTTTTGCTGAGATTCTGGACTTGGGGCTGGCATTTCAAGCTCATCACTAGGATCCCAATTCACATCAGAGACCTTCAATTTGGGAGGTTTGAACCGTTTGGTATAGCCTTCTTCAGTGTCAGACACTGCATACTGTCTGTAATTTACACGCTGTCTAGTGGACCTTTTGCTGCGTCTAAGACCTGATTGTAGTTCACCAACAGATCTCATTTTCGTTTCCCGCCTACTACGATGGAGAAATTTCCCGGATTGGCGGTGCTCAACTTGGTCTTCACCATCGCTGAAGTTATCATCACCATCATCTTCTTCCTCATCCTGCGCGTTTTCATCCTCCCAGCGGTATTCCTCATCCCCATCAGAGCTGCTTGCAACTTTTCTCTGCTTTCGGCTTCTAAGGTATTCCTCATCATAAACTGCTTCTCCAACTATGTCATCATCACTGTCAAAGTCTAACTCATCTGGAACAGCTTCAACGAACTCCTTCTCCGAATATCGTTGAGGCCTCTTCCTCCGCCTGTTACTAAAGCAAACAGCAATAAAAATTGGGATTGATATTTAAGAAATCTATCAAGATATTTGAGTGGAAAATAATCTGTGTATAGTACCTGCGATCAAGAGGTTCAGACAGGTGTCCTGCATCAATCTCTTCCCAATTCTCCGACTTTGGAAACTGGGACTTGTTTTCTAGTTGTTGTGAAATACGTGGAGATTCACTCCACTTCCCATTTGTGGATGCATTAGTTTTAGCCACAGCTTCTCTTCTGGTGATTTGCTCAGGAGAGGGTTGTCTGTTCCATTCATATAGCAAGTTAAAAATAGAATCTAGTGACTGCTAGACATTCAATTTATTTCCACAAGAGGCAAAGAGAAGCATAAATGTACCAGAGATATAAAATACATACTTTGTGATCTTTATCGCCTCACTAATGGACCGGTCATAATCATCTGCAAATTTTGATGATATGAATTTGTTACTTCAAAATTTGCTCAAAGTGCTCCTCGAAGAGTGAGCCACCAAAAGAAAAAAGCCTAATAACATCTACACTGCAGATTAGCTAATGTGCTTTTTAGATGAATGTATTTCTTATTCACATAAAAACAATCCCAAGTGTGGGTGGAAGTTCTGATTGGTCAAGGAATCTATATAGCACACCCTGGAAAGAAAGTAGATGTTTTGAACAAAATACATAACACAATAAAACAAAAGAAATCTGAAATAAACTATGATTGAACAAATGATTATGGCGATGGTATTTTAAATAAACTAAAGAAATAATAGATCTGCCAGTTCTAAATTTTGCTACTACATTTTGCCTGTGCATTTCACACTTCCAGCAAAAAAGTGATTCCACCTTTATAATAATTATTCTCCATTAAACCATCAGGCCCTTTATAATTGTCACAAATAATATGAACAATCAAGGTGCTGATATAAGATAATATTGGAGCATTATGACAAGGTGGAATATAAGAAACTAACATATTTGCAATCCACTTCATATACAGGAAAACTGATAAACAAATTGACAGCATATCAAAATTTGTTGTAGGGATAACAGACATCTTTTTTAAGGAAGCAAGGTTGGGGAACCATTTCACAATTGCCCTCACCACCTACCTATGCCATTTTAACAGACTCCTGAAACCAGTGTAATTTAGTAACTTTAGTATGTGCCTACTTTTGTGGATGTCAAAAGGCCGGGTAAAAGACAAGAATAAGAGGGTTACCAGTAAATGGTCTAACAATTTAATTGCTGGACCATTAAATTGCACTAGTCCAGAAGTATGCTTACATAATGCTCATATGAACTTCAGAAAAACAATACAGAACGAAAATAATATTCAGCGTTCATAACTGCTAAAAACAGTGGGGTCTATTTATTCGTCATAACACATAGCTTGTTTACTCAAAACTTTGATTCAGGATATTTTTCAAATAGTAATTTAAGGAGATCATAGTGTCACATCATGCTGTCAGTTGCATTCTCATGCTAAGTTGTACCATAATGCATACTGTTCAATAGGAAAACAGAGTTCAAATAAATTTCATTGTGGAGGTACTAACCAAAAGTATATGTAACTGGTTTTCTGTCACGGAGTGCACGACCTGATGTATGTCCTTCGGTAGTCAAAAAGCTATCAAGAAGAAGAGCTTGTCTGTGTTGTTTTTTCAACAATCTCTCTTTCTTCTGTTTGAATAATCAGTAAAACGAGTAAATCTTTACCCATGGACTGAAAGAAATCTGCTCATGTTGCATACACAACAAAAGAATTGAACATATGCAAATATGAAGAGTTAGATGCCTTGTGAATTTTCTCGATCTCTGGTAGAATGCGAATCTTTAACTTCTTTCCAAGGACAGCTTCAGTCTTGTTTTTACTCAAGAAGAGCTTATCCTGCAGATAAACTAGCAAACATAAGGAAAGAAATAAATATGACTTTTAATAACAACACCAACAACAGCACATCAACTTGTAGTAACAACAGCAAAAAATTCAACCAATCAGATGCAGCGAATCCGACCAATCAGAAAGAAAATCAAGTGCTTCACATGATAAATATTTATGTTACACAATAAATGCATATCTCCTCTCCCCAAGTCAAGCGCATGTCTTTCTTGTCTTATTTTAATTATTTTATATGCATGAAAGAGAACTTATTGGTTTCTATTCAATTTGTTCTTTTTTTTTTGGTGTCTTATCATTTATAATCTATGTTATCTCTAACTTCATTTTTTTTTTCTTTACCCTTTTAAATCATCATAAAATTTTCATCATTTCAGCTTTTTTTTTTCTTATCCTGCTTTAACTTGAATTAAAAATTTAATCTCCCTAGTTTTGACTTATTGATTTATTGTCTATAATACTCAACACTCTACACGACCTTGGATATACTCAACCCTACTAAATCTGTAGCCTATTAACACATTTCCATTAACATAATGTATTAAGACACTTAAATAGTTGTTACATGTTACCAATGCATTTATGTCAACGATATGCATTATGTTCACATGAATACATCCAACTGCTTTCCTCTTTAATTTTAAGGGTAAGACGCAATTTACCCTAGGTATAATAGTGCGAGCATTAAACTCAACATCCATGATGTGGTCATTAACTAATATGTAAACAATCTATAAAAGTTATATTGTAGTTAGTCCCAACCCCTTTTTGTTGTTGTTTGGTTGTTGATTGAGACTAATCCCAACATCATAATACTCCAATCAAACACAAACCATTATTTTGCATCAGCAAATAGCACGTGCTCAAGTCATGTGAGTAAGTATTCTTGCATCTTGAAGTTTAGTGCATTTCATCCATCATTGATGACCAATGAAAAGGCATGTAGTTCTGTTCTCTAATCAACTTAAATAATAGTAAAGAAGCTTAAAATAATGCATTTGTATAAGTCAAAAAACCTGGTTATCAAATCAGTGGCAGAGCAACAACAATAATACAAGTGAAAGTGGTAAGACAATGGATGCCCAAACGTAAAGTCAATCCAGAGTACCACCAAGGAATTTACAGCCTTCTGTATGCCTCAAATTATCATGGAAGGGCAAAAATTTCTAGGAGAATCATCCGAGAAGCACAAATCCACAAATCTAACCATAGAAACTTACTGAAACTTCTTGAAATTCATCAAAGTTGGTTGCCACTGTTTCCCATTGGTAAGATACAACAGGACGGGAAGGACCCTTTGACTTAAACTTTGTAACTTCCACTTGCCTGATCTCCCGATACAACCGATGACCAATAATAGGATCATCTTCGTACCTACATCAACAAAAGACAAAAATGAAATTCAGGCATCTCTTCTATTGTAAATATATTCACAACTAAATTTTTTTGTCAGATATAAACCTTGATGGGAAAAATCAATACAGCACTATTTGTTATTCAAGAAGCTTTAGTGTTGGTTACCAGTATGATATCCCATGTGAATCACCTCCTATTCTTTCTCTGCGAAATGCTGTTAGTTGAATGCCTTGTTTCAAGGAACTCTCAATATAAGTCCGAATGTCTTCTTGCTGCAATATATGGCAAAGATATTCGTGAAGACTACTCAACATGACCACAAATAGAAGGCAGAGGAAAAAACCAAAAAAAAAAGTACAAAATTAGCTGAGGTATGAAATATTTACATACCTCAACACGGATGTCACACAATGCTTTCAGGATTAGCATCCGTGTCCCCGGATCAAGAGTCTTGTATGTTTCAATCTCTGTTCTGCAAAATCACAGATTGCAAACCACTAAGCTTTAAGTACCTTTCAAACCTTGCAGATTCCAAAGTTTCAAAAACTAACCCATGGGACGCAATTATTGGTGGCTCCCCTTCTGCAACCTGCATTGTCAAACATTTTATAAAGTTGAATAAGCTGCAGAACAAGATCAGGTCATAAAGATGGTGTTCTATAGTTAACGCACATTCAAAGTACATACCCAATGCCACCAATATTTCAATTTCCTGCAAAGTACAGTGATCCAGGTAGCATGCCCTAATGCCATGCGGATAACAGGGGGGATTGCCTATAATCAAGTTAAAGCAACACTTTACGCAAAATATATGATATAAATTAATCAGTCATATGCGCATATCACATACAAGAAATCCAACCTCCAACACAGTAGTATCAGGAAAAGGTACAAAGAATGTGCCAGAAATAACAGTGATTCCTATAACAATCATATGCTCAAAATTTTGGTTCCCACAAAAATAATATAGAACTTGCAATAATTCTAATGTTACATAACAAGTCACATGCGCATTGAGCAACTACAAACTGCTCCAAAACCAGTTTAAATCTTTTGTAAATATATTTATCAAATTAAATCCATCTTTGTCACTAACATAATCAGAAAAGCTTAAGTTATCAAATAAGGTTGTCCCTTAAAAAGACCATCCTACCTATTGAACAAGTTTTAAACCTTACACACTTGCAATCTAGAGAACCAAAATATATATATATATATATATATATATATATATATATATATTCAACAAGGTTACAAACTTACAATTAACCAACTCCATCCGTCTGATGCCAAATAATCCCAAGTAAAACAATTGTATCGGTTACTAGTAGAGGAGGCAAGGCTCTAATCATATTGCATTATGATGCTGAGTCTGAAGAAAGGGAAAACTAAAAGTAGAGAAGTTCACACCCTTCGAGAAAGTGAGATGCATCAAAACTAGAAAAAAACCTATAACTCTTAACAGCCAAAAAAAAAAAGTGAGACCAAACTAGCTTTATAATCTCTCGTTTCAGGCAAAAGAAACAGGTGCAAAACCAAAAAAATTTGAAAACCAAACCAAAATTCTCAATAGTAAGAGAATGCATAGGAAACAAACAGAAAGCAAAATTTATTCACCCAAAACAATATAGCACAGACCTTTAACAGAGGTATATGAATCTCTTCAAGCGTATTATTGGGAGTGATCAACGCCGTCTCGAGCTCCTCGGCTGAGAACTCCGCCGCAATGTTCAACATCGGCCGAAAAACCTAAAAATCATCGAACAAAACCAACAAAGCAAACACATCAACAACCAAAGAGATCCTTAAACCAAAAAAGAAAAAAATTTCAAAAACTTAGCTTTCAAGAACCTCACATGAAGGAAGTTGAGAAGAGACGCGAGTTCCCACATGGAGCGAAGGCCCCAGCGGGGGAGCAGCGAGGGAGAGGAAGGCGGTGGCGGGCCTAAAGTGGTGATAATCCGAGCGTTCCTCCTCCGCTCCTCTCGCTCCTTCAGGTCGGCGGGCGAGGGGCGAGGATCAGGGGGCGAGAGGAGACGAGGAGAGGGACGAGAAGTGCAAGCACGGGGCAAGCGAGTCCTCCTCGGCGACGGATCCGGCCGAAGCCGCTCTGACGACGACGGTGACGACTCAGCGGTGGCCGGCGGCGGCGCCAGATCCAGAGGCGACGGTGAGGCCTCGCCATCCGACGGCATCGCGCGCGCGGCGGCGAGATCGGGCGGCGGAGACCGATGGAGAAGAGCGAGAGTGAGATCGCGAAGGAATGGGCGGAGGAGAGAGAGAGAGAGGGAGAGAGATGGTAGCCAAAGAGAAGGTTTTGGAGGAGAAGGGTAAAATGGGAATTTTACTTGACCCCATCATCACGGAAACATTTAACGGTGACGGCGAAAATGGATCCGATCCGATTAGTCTATCGGATCCTACCATGGGATCCGGTTCGAAGTAAAGTTGAAATTGAACGATTGGTCCCTTGAATTTAATATAATTTCATTTTAGTCCTAAATTATATAAAAATATTTATTTATTTATTTTTACGTTACTTAAAAACTGTCAAATGAATTATTTTAATTTGTAATTTAATTAAAGGAATATTTGGGTGTGATTGAAGATCCATTCTTGACTTTCACTTTAGATAATTTAGAACTAAATTAAAGTTTAAATCTAATTAGTTTGTTAGTAGTATCATTACTCACATTCCTTGAATTTGATAGTTATGCATTTATGATCCAATATTTTCTAATTCAAAAATACTAATTAGTTTTATTAATACAGAAAAATATTTACTAAGATTTAAAAAGAAGTGAATAGAAACCAAAGGACTGTTCCTGAACTCTTCCACTGATTAGGAATTCAGATTGAAAGATAAAAGAGCAAAGGACTAAAAGCACAAATTTGCAGGGAAAAAAGAGTAGAGAATTCAAGCATCAAAAGCACAAGTTCTTGAGTCATTAATTTGTTATGCCATAAGATGATAAATTAATTTTTTTTTTTTTTTTCTGAAAAAAAGAACTGCAGCTGCAGCTATTTTATTAACAAAACAAGAAAGATACAAAGAAGTTCAAGGAAAAACTGAAAGGGAATACAAATAAACAACTCCAAAACAACTAACCAAAACAAGTTAAAAATAAAAACCAACATCTTGAATGGGCTTCATCAACCAACGAGGCGATGATAAATTAATGTTGATAAATCAACAGAATACATTAACATCAGTTTACAGAACATGCATGTTTGGTAACTAGAAATCCCATAAAATTGGAATAAGGGAAGTAACTTGGTTTCCCCAATGCTACAACAATATGGATATTGACTAATGTTCAGGAACATGAACATACAAAACCATGGTAATGAATGGCTCCATAGTGACAGAAATGCATGGAAGAACAAACTGAAAATGATCGGAATAACTTCGTCCTGACTACTGCATAGTTTTATTGTCTGAGGAATGACGAATTTTTCGGTTGATGCTATGTGACTCTCTCAAATGCACCACCAACCTGCATATGAAGCCATTCTGGAGTTGATCCTTGATCGTACTCCCTCGCTTGAGTTCCGAATGGCAAACTAGGAGCAGTATCATATGCTTGTGGTCCAAACTGAAAACACAGCATCTTTGTTATGTTTGATTATTCAACTGAATGAGAAAGGAGAGTAAAACTCTTGAAATATTGTCTGATTTGAGTCACATCAGTTTCATGAGTTGGAAAAGAACAGGATTTGCTGTCTCAACTTACATCTTTGGGAGGGAAGCTTTCAATGCTTGAATTCATTCGAGACGTTACAGCTTCCAGCTTCATTGAAAGGAACTGCGAAAGCCAATGGCAGATGGATAATATTGAAAATCAAGAAGAAACAAGTCCAAGGAAATGCAATACTTGCCGGAAGCATTTATACCTCGACCTGGCGCTGCAATGCCTGGATGTAATTGATAATCTCATCAAGAACTGATGCTTTGCCAATTACCTGTCAACGTTAAAAGAAATAATATGCAGTTACATTTTCAGTGATAGTGTACATCTAAAGCAAGAACATTACTCATAAACTCAGTAAGTATCAAGAAATATTTAGTTTAAAGCATGGTATTTATGATCAAAGGTAATGGCACCGATGATACACCTTGTTACATCCAGGTACAAGATCTTGTAAGATTTTCATCCGCGCACTTATCTTCTCTCTTCTAGCCTGTAAACGAAAGCATTTATAAGGGCATATATGGAAGACTTTTCAACATGCTGCACACTACTTATATCTTACAAAAAAACAAATTAATATTAATAATGCAACAAAACCAAATGTAGATGTGCTTATGCTTCTTAGTCCACTACATGTAAGCCAGGAAAGCACAAGAGGAAAAAAGAGGGAGCAACTGGTCCCCAAATTGGCATATTGCATCAATCTCAAAAGTAAATTGATATGATAAATGGCTTAAAGAAGGCTGGAAAAGAGAAACCACTTACTCTCTCAGCAAGACTGTGGCTATCAGTTGCTTGGCCCCTTCTTGCTCTCACATGAATGTAATCTTGTTTGGGTGGTTCAGAGGATTGCGCATTTTGATCTACCGGCTTGTCACAGTTGCCCGAACTAGCCTCAGTCTCAGTTTTTGAATTGTCATTCTCAACCCTAGATTTCATAATCTTTTTTGCCCTTTTACCTTCACAATCCGTCTGTTCGAAAAGAAATTAAAAAAATAAAAAAATTGAACAATGATAAAAAAATGAAAGCAGCCAAATCAAACTGATCTTAACATATAAAAAGAAATATTGAAGTAACAAGAAGAAATCCTCAAATGAAAAAATTTGGTCACCCAAAATAAAGATACATTACTATCCTAGTCCTAAGACTAGTCAAAGATAAGAAATTCACACTAAAATAACAAGGCTAATGATGCACTGTAGAAAATAACTGCAAAGGCATGCATATTACACCAGAGAAGATGAATGCATTGGAACTACTCAAGCATAGTCAAATAGATTTCATAAAAATCATTTAGTATTCAAGAACTGCATTTGTCAGCTTTGAAAACTTCAAAGCCTGTGAAAAGTCACTGGCTTTGATAAGATTCTCCCTGTTGCTAAGATTTCAAAATCGGAGAGAATCATTCAGCTAAGGACTAAGTAGAATATATACAGACAACTTGACCAGAAACAACAGGTTGAACAAAAAACCAGAAAATCCAGAACATCTAATTGCAAGCACTATGTTAATAAGCAAATTTCTCATGATTGACACACTGGAAATACCAATATGTGAATGAAAGCAATGGCTTCAGCTTGAGGTGGCAAAGCTGCAACTACAAGTCCAAAAAAATAGGCAAACCCATGTGTTCCTCACACAGCTATAACTCGCACAGTGTGATGCAGGGATAAGGCACAGTACTCCAGAAAGCCTACTCAAATAAACAATGGACTGAAGTTCAGCAGCAGGCCACTCACTTAAGAGTTTTTATTATATGCATTTCTTCAAGATGAAAAAAGAAAACATATAGCTCGTACCACATAGCCAAAGATCCTTCGCTGATACTAGCTAGGTACTATATTTTGACAAGAACTTTTCTATTAAAGATGCAAAATACTTCCTTTTGAGTTATTTCATAATTTTCATCCTGTGCCAGAGCTAGTGAACTGGCAGTTCCAATTGCATTCATTAATGGTTCTGCACTTCAGCTAAGAAAGAAGTCCACTCATCAGAGTTCTAAAAATATTTTTTTTTTCCAGACTGAAAACTATATAACAAACACTCAACAACAAATTGACAGGCTAGATAAACACAAGAACTTCAACCACCTCTAACATAATGCTCTAATTATTCTAATCAGACTTACAAGGTTTCACCAAATTCCCAATTCCCGAAATTTTGTCAACTCTACAACCTGTCAAACACTTCACTGTGCAAACCGAAGCTGAAAACAATTGAAACATTATAAAAATCAAAACTTTAGAATATCCTCTAACTCTAGCCAAATCATCAAATCCCATAAAATGAAAAATAAAAATCGAATAAAATCACATAACAAGCATCACCCCTAATCCATCTCAGATCAAGCAAACACAACCAAATCCACAACAAAAACCCCCAAACCCTTCCAGATCTAACAACCCCCCTAAAAATCACCAACAAAACAAAACCACATACCAGTTCATTCCCGCTACTAGTCGATACAAGCTTCGAAGACTCATCCTCCGACACCGATTCCTTCCGCTTCCGTCTAGTCCGACCACCACCACCACCACCGCTGTGCTCAGTGACAGTATACTCATCCACAGTCCTCGCTCCCCCAAGCATCGGAAACGGCCACATCTCCCGCGCCGCCAGATCCATCCCTGACTCCCCACGACCCAAAGCTCACGTCCCAATAAAACTACCACTAAAGATCCCAAATTTTGGGCATCAGAGAGGTTGGCAGAGCCACTAGGGTTGGTTGATTCCTCGGGAGAAGGAGAGGGTTAGGTTGGTGAAGAGGAGAAGGGATGGTGGCGCATAAATAGGGAGAGATGGAGCAACGCGAGAGACGGGGCCTTCGGCGGTGTTTGCTTTGCAGTGTCGGGACGGAGTTGGGAGGAGACCAGTTTGTAAATAAATATTTTCCCGGGGGGCAAAAAGAGAAAACGGAACCTTCTCTTTTTATAGAGCTTGTGCTACGGAATCCAACGTTCATTAAAAAATCATTGGGAAAAATGCACGTACCACCTTGTAAAAGTTAATAATTTTTAATAGAGAAAATTTTTACTTTCTATTTTTTTTTAGATATTTTTATAATTAAATTAATTTTTTATTAAAAACTTGTATGTTTATGTTGATTGATGGGTGGATAAAAGTTATGGTCTGATTTATATATATATATATAATTTTTTTGGTGGACTTATTGGTCATCAGGTATATCATTGAATAACTATGATTTATAATGGCATATAAATAAATATTGTTTTTTATATGAGTATATGATGCATAATTATCTTGAACCCTTGTAATATATTATGTATTTGAAAATTAGTTTGATTTTTTTTAATTTTTAGTTACATTTTAATTTGAAATATATTATTATTATTATTTATAAATGACGTGCGCATTAAAAAGCCTAGATTTTATAAGCAAGGAATATTAAAAAAAATTAAACAAAGTGGACAAACCAGGGCGTGTTATTCCATCACCTTATATGAGTTAAGATTAGAATCCACCTTCTATATTTTCAACCCACCTCCTATAAAATAATTTATTATAAATAAAATTTTTAATTATTATATTACTCTTTTGCTTTTCTTTTAAGATATTTCATTAATATAATTCTATAACTTTATTAATTATTTTCTTTGGTCCCCTTGAAGTTATATAATTGTTTATTACATAAGGTTGCATCATAGAGTTTTCAATGGTGCATATGAAGTTATGAATTTTTTAAGCCGCATGTGTGGAAAATAGTTTTCTAAAAATAGATTTTTAAGCAAAATAAATCCATATATATATATAGAGAGAGAGAGCTTCAATCATCTACGGATATTCACAGGTTCGTAATCTGTGAACGTTGCTCTAGGCCGTTGGATTAGTTAACCAGTGATTATACCTCACTGTAGCATAGTAATGAACACTATACTCACCTGCGGACGTTCGTAAAACGTCCACAGATGATTTATTGCCATATATATAGTTTATAACTAAAAAAAATAAATAATACAAATAAATTAGTAACATTAGTTCATATTCTAACTTACTTTATTTATTCCCCTAAACAGACACATTAAACCATTTCAAGCAAATAAAATCACCTTAAATAGATTTAATTAAAACTTTATTTAAAAAAAAATTAATTGACTTTTTATTAAATAAAAGAGAATAATTTGATGATTTTGAAGGCAACAATAAAACCTATATAAAGCTACAATTATGACAGCTTTTGAGTTTGGTTTACTTTGAATTAAATTTAAGTTTGAATTGACGAAAATTTTCATGTGCACTTGCTTAGGCATTAATAGCAATTTGAACATATGATTTTGGAAAATATAGTTAGGTAATGAACCCAAAATTATTAGACTATTTGCATTATATTGCATTAAAACTAGTTGTTTATCATTTGATTTGCCTTCCTTTTTAGTAGTACAAAATGTTGGACAGTGATAGTGAAATTTAGTTGTTCTTTTCATTGATGAAGAAATCAAGAAGTACAAAATTCGTTTTGAGTGATAAAGATCAAAACCAATGGAAATCACTTTGTAAATAAATTGTTCTAGCTCAAGTTTATTAATGTGCATTAATGCATGCACACAAGGCCAAGCACTATATCTTTATAGGGTGATAGCATTTATTTTCATGAAACCAAAATAGCCTGCTGCTCAATTACTATTTATTTTATAAAAAAAATAAATTGCCTAAAATGTGTTAAAAATGAAAGAAAAACAGCTAACCGACTATTGGTCTATTAGCACTAAATCCTGTATATAAGGTCTTTATGTTTTGTTAAGGAGATAAATTCGAATATCAGCTCACATTGAATGAGGGTACTCTCTGGTGTACATATTGAGATAAACTCTATGTGTTATGCATGTCCCTGACATGAGTTATCCATATTTCGTTAAAGAAAAAAATACAGTTACGAGTATAAAAATAAAAGTTATAATAAAAAAATACCAGAGATTATTAGGTGACCATACAATGATAAAAGAGAAAGTGGGGAAGCATGTCATGCCCTCTAAAAAAATTGATTGGGACCATATCTATATGGTCTTCTTGCCAATTAAGTATTAGGGATCTTCATGCCCACCATTAGAGGAGCTTTGATCAATGCTGGAAGTGGTGCAAAAAAATCAAGTTTGTGTTTGATAGTTAACTTCAAAATCTTTTGGCCAAAATCTCTCTAAATTCAGTGTTATAAGTGAAAAAAAAAAACACATAATAAATTTTAATTAAACTTAAAACGGGTAATTAAACTTAAAAACGGACCGATGAAGGTAATAATTAAATATAAAATTATTCTTTTTTTGACTATATGTTCCAAAAAATAGCTCAAATGACGAATTTTTAAGTACCTTGACTTCGAGGTTAAAATTGAGCCTCTAAAAAAACTCTTTTTTTTTTTATAAAAATGGATAAACCACAACTTAAAAAAAAAACAGTACAACAAACAACAACCAACCAGCTCAAACAAACAAATGAGACAAGAAAATAGAAATAGAAAATATAAAACAGTAGGGAAAAAAGACGCTACATTAGCGGTGTGAATATCCACAAACAGGAAAAAGAAAGAATCAACTGGAAAAAATACTGGAGGACCCCGACCAAGAACTGAGATGACGAAGTTCACCAAGAGGCAACAAAGATCAGCTTAGTCGAGCCGAGAAGAATCACTCTTAGAGCTGAGGGTGTGTCGAGCTACTAACAAGGTCGGCTAATCTGGCCCTCAAAAAATTGAAGCGCTTGACAAACTGGATGGAATCGCTGGAGACTTCTTGGGTCGAATCTTTAGATGCAGAGCACCGGTCAATAAACAAATGAGAAATTTTAAAAAGGAGTGGGTGCTTAATGAGACCAAAAATGTTATTTACAACTAATTAAATAATATAAATAACTAAATAAATAAAATAAGAGTTCTAAGATTTGAGCAATATATTTTTCACAACTTCGAAAACTTGGGCCTGCCAAATATTATTATTATTATTATTATTTTTTTGAGAGAAAGGCAACAAGTACCAGAATCCGAAATGTGCACCCGTTGGTAAATATTATCACTATTTTATAATAATCTCACTTTCTTAAAAAATGTATTATTTAAAATAAATTATTTATTTTATTATTAAAGAAAAAAAGACTAGGTACGGTATAAACGGCAACATTGACTACCTTAAAATATTCGAAAGAAATCTCGGCCGTGCATTGAATAGAGACGGCGAATCGGACGGACGAGAGATGATGATGGACAGCTCTCGTATTTCCCAGCCAGTCAAACTACCGAGGAATCTAATCCCTAAAATACCCTTCTATCCTTTGAGACAATGGTTGAATAACAATGTGGTAATCTTGAAATTTTAATGATAAGACGAGGCCATTTACGTCCAATCGAAAAAATTCTTCACCTTTTTTATTTAACCCCTTCAAAACTACCAAATTGAGTCGAAAACCAAAATTTTAAGTCCAATATACACCTCTATCTTCGCAAAAGAGGAATCAGAAATTTCCTCACCTTTTCTATTTAACCCCTTTAAAATTTCCAATTTCAGTCGCACAACAAAATTTAAATTCCAAATATACCCCTCTACCTTCGGAAAAGAGGTCGTTAATAAATAGTGTGGTAATCTTGAAATATAAAGAATAAGAACAGGGTATTTACGTCAGAACATAAGATTTGCTCACTTTTCTATTTAAACCCTTTGAAAAATACAAAATTAACTTTAAAAGGAAAAATTATATAAAATTCAAGTCCTCTTCCGTTTTCGTCTCGTCTTGGAATCACAACGACGAAGAGTCCTCGTTCGCCGGTCTCGTTCTCGTTCTCGCCCTCCCGGGAATCCATCGGAGAGTTCTAGGGTTAGGGTTAGGGTTTGGAGAGAGGTTGGGTTGGAGATGGGGCAGAAGACGTTGATCTATAGCTTCGTGGCTCGGGGTACGGTGATCCTGGCGGAATACACGGAGTTCACCGGAAATTTCACTGGAATCGCTGCCCAATGCCTTCAGAAACTCCCATCCAGCAATAACAAGTTCACGTACAATTGTGATGGCCATACCTTCAATTATCTCGTCGAGAACGGATTCAGTGAGTCTTGATTTAGTGCGTTTGTTTGGATATTTGGATATTTTTGATGAATTTTTTGTGTTTGTATTTGTTTTTTTATTCATCTGATTTATTTGCATGCGTTTGGATTTCATTAGTCTGTTTTTGGGTGTGTTTTGATGGGGTTTTCTTTGATTTGGTGATTGGTTTTTCTGATTTGATTTTTTGGTGGGTTGGTTTGTTTGATTTGATCTTTGAGAGCTTGATTTGTAGAGGATTTTGGTTTGAATTCGATGGGATGCCACCGATGGGGATGTTCATACTGGAGTTTAGGGCAAGGGAGCGAATGGAATAGCGGAAGTTCAAATATCTTTTGATTTCTAGTTTCAGTTTTGCTATGCTTTGATTCAGACGCAAGTCTTCAGAGTCGTTGCATTGTTGTATTTAATCTCTGATAGCTTGATTTATATAGGGATTTACGTTTTAATCAGATAAAAATGGCGCGGATTAAGATTTTTTTTGTTTTTGATTATGGAAAGGCGCGAATAGAATCGTAGAAAATTTGAACATCTGATTTTTTTTTTAAAGCAATATTTGAATTTTTAGGTTTTTTTGTGTTTATTTTTGGAAGATTGTCACAATTTGGTTCATTTATTGGCCTTTTAAATGCATGGAATCATGAATATTTGATTAATGTTATTCCAAAGCAAATGCCTTTGTTAATCACCGCATGTGGTGAGGATGGGGTGATCATATGAATGTTTGAGCCTGTTGATTTCAAGGTTTGTGTTTCAATTATTGTAACTGGCTTGATATCACAGATTCACAAGTCCTGCACTTAGAACAGCATGCTGAGAATCCTGTTTTAACCCAAGAATGGAAATCTTAGTACGAATGTGATTGAATTACGCTGTTTGAAGAAATGTGTTGCTTCATTAGCTAAAAGATCATAAACTTGTTTGGTCAAAGATATATACATACCACTATGTAATTCTTTGCCTGTTTTCACTGACAATGGATGTCAAACATTTGTCGGTCAGCAATGGAATTTCTCTGTTAGCATACTATGCTGAAGTTTGCTTTTGCTGTTGTGCTATGTGTAGAGTATAGGGGTAACTGTGCATACAAAGTAATGGATTTTTAAGCTTATCAGAACTCAATAGAATAGTGCTTGGTGTTTGAATATGTGGCTGTTGTTTGCAATATCTTATTTACAAGCCGGCATTATGTTGTTATCCCACGTTCAATGAATCTGTGATATGATCTAGCAAATATCCATCCTTGGGGAACTTTTTTTTCTTGTATTCTCTTAAGGTGCACAATGTTCATTATATAAACACTTTTTTTCTGGCACCTGATTTTATGCAATGTTTTGTAGCTTATTGTGTGGTTGCAGTAGAGTCAGCTGGACGACAAGTCCCAATTGCATTTTTGGAAAGAGTCAAGGATGATTTTAGCAAGAGATATGGAGGTGGAAAAGCAGCTACAGCTGTAGCTAACAGCCTCAACCGAGAGTTTGGGTATATTGGCACATTTTCCTAATCAAGCAAAACATTGTAAATAATCCTGGCGAATCTTCATTTCACATTCTTACTTATCAGCTGAACATCACGTGTATCAGGTCAAAACTGAAAGAACACATGCAGTACTGTGTCGACCATCCTGAGGATATCAGCAAGTTGTCGAAAGTCAAAGCCCAGGTTACAGAGGTCAAAGGAGTTATGATGGAAAATATTGAAAAGGTTAACATTTCATCTTTTTTCTGCTGAGATGTCTCATTCTAATTTCCTTTCTCTGCTTGATGTTCTTAGAATTTTATTGCTCTTATCTACGGGCTGCTACCGTCGTTGTTGTTTACTCATTACCAAATAATATGGATCTGTTGTGTTCAGGTTCTCGATCGTGGGGAGAAAATTGAAGTCCTTGTTGATAAAACTGAGAATCTTCGATCTCAAGTACACAATTACTTACACAGACTCCATAATTGTGGAGATAATACTACCTCATAGATTCAAATCTCCTGACAATCAATCAGTGTTAGCGAGAACATAATAATATATTCGGTTCTTTGAATGCAGGCACAAGATTTCAGGCAGCAGGGAACCAAGATGAAGAGGAAGATGTGGCTGCAGAACATGAAGATTAAGCTCATAGTCTTCGGTATCATCATTGCTCTGATCCTAATAATAATCCTGTCTGTCTGCCATGGCTTCCATTGTTGATCAGATAAATGCATGATTCAAACCTCGCCATTCAAGTGTAGCAAGCAACTTCATTCACTAGTACATGAAAATTGTGTTTTTGTTGAGCGTGTGTGTTTTAGTGCCTCCATTTTGTGAAGAAAGCACCTTTCCATCTTTGTTCGTTTTCAAATCTTCAGATATTTGGAATGGTGTTTTTTTTTTTACAGCCTGAAAGTCCAAGATGCTTTCTTGCTTGTAAGTCTTGGAAGTTTGAATGACATGCTCCATTTTTATCCCTAGTTTGGGGATCTTATGATTGAAAGACAATAAAAAAACAAATAACCATCTTAAATTGGGTTGATCTTTTTGCATGTTGATTTAGTGATGTGCAGTATGATCTTCAGGTCTCCTGTTTAGGGATGATCTTTGTATTTGCATACTATGATATAATCTTCAAAACAGATTAATAATAATAATAATAATAATAATAATACAAAAACAGTTAGATGGATTCGAATCCAGATGATGATAGCGGATCCAAACCCTATAAATGAAATCCGCCATTCACCGGAGAAAGTGGAATCCAAAGTTCCAAACAAGGATGAGGACAAGAAGGCCAATAATAAAAAAAAACGAAAGAAAGGAGATTGTGATGTATTAAAATAATTTATTATTATTTTATTATTTTGTTTTTAAAATAATATTTTTATTTTATAAAAAACCATGTTAGCGAAAATTCATAGAAAATCAAACTCCCATTAGACACTCCCATTAGACAGAGTGAATTAATATGCAGAAATCCAAAAACATAAGAAGAAAAAAACTTCAATTATATTAAAAGGATTAAAAGGATAGATTCTTATATACATAGAGGGATTATTTTAATAATTCTATCTATTAAAAATAATAAAAATGGTTTTTTTTACGTTAGAAGAATATTTATATTTTTTTTTAATAGGATATGTCCAATGATCATATAGTCTTAGTCAAATTGATTAAAAAAAAAAAAACAGAATGACAAAAAATCATATGTCGAAAGAATATAATAAAAAAAAAACCTAGTTGCATTATTTTTCATATATTATCATAGACGCACATAAATATTAGTTATTGTAAATTATCACTCATTATACAACTGCAATTGTATTACTGTATATATCTGTATATTTGACAACTCTCTTATTGGGAGACCCTTGCCACTTAAAAAACAAACTAAACATAGTAAAACAGAATATGAGGGATTAGAATCCCGGAATCTTCATTTTAGTAAAAACCGAGGATGGAGAAAGAACTTCCTGCCCCACCAGTCCCCATTCATGCTTATAATATGACATATATAATTCAGCTAAATATCATATTAAATAATTAATAATAATAATAATATTTTTTTAATACTTGGTTTTAAATAAATAATGAAAATAAATCCCCATTGGATATTAGAAAAGGTTAGAAAAGTGGAGGTGATGCTCCCCAGTCACTACCTAAAATGAGCCGGCCTTTATCTCTGGAAGATAAGATATAATAAAGTAAATTGTTCTAAATAAGGCATCAAACCACATCAATCAAATGTCAGATTCATAAATATGTACCTAAATTAGCAATTAATAGTAATACCCTTTTTTTAATAGGAAAAAAAAAACAGAGATAGACAACATTCAAAACAATGAAACATAAGAAGAATAGTTTTTGGAAAAAAAGTTACTTAACCTCAATTTATTGTCATTACACAAAAGAGGGAACCAAAAAGCACATAATACAATTTCCAATCTTACATAGTATATGTGTGCACAACAGATGCACAACAACCTCACTTAAAACTAGTTCACATTTTGATTGTACTTTATATGAACTTGCACATAATTAGAACCTTCACAACTACCACAACAACAACATCCACAAAAATTTTATCAGAAAGAATTAATTAACAAGCCATTTGATCTCTGAATGAAGATATCTCTTCAAAGATTGGGAGTCTCTTGGACCTGAATGGCGCCCATTCACTCATCACAAGGTCTAGTCTGTTCATGAACTCCTCATTGATGTTAATGTTCATGTTCATGTTCAAG
The DNA here is from genome assembly GCF_009730915.1 of Dioscorea cayenensis subsp. rotundata. Lineage (NCBI taxonomy): Eukaryota > Viridiplantae > Streptophyta > Magnoliopsida > Dioscoreales > Dioscoreaceae > Dioscorea > Dioscorea cayenensis. Next base: position 98,087 of record NW_024087655.1, read on the forward strand.
TTCAGCTCAGAAAGAAGTTTTCGAGATTCAATCTCCTGAATTAATGTCTGCGCCCGTTGTGCGCTTCTACCGTCGTCGTTTCCTAAGAAACTTTGGTTAAATACATCATCAAGAATGTATCGGGCATCATCATATCGACCTTGCTTGATGAGGCACAGACCGAGATTACAGGCCTTGTTTGCATCAGGCTCAATGGCTTGAGCCTTGCGGTATACAATCTCGGCAGCATTGTAGTTGTTCTGTTGCATGTAAGCCCATCCCAAGTTACCCTGTCAAAAAAAGTAATAAATAAACTTTGCAAATCGGTATCTAGCGTATCATATTACTGTTTCATGATACTCGAAACTAATAGCAATAGCAGCAAAATTACCAAACTGAAGAGCAGTTTGTAAAATACCAGGATTCGGGAGGTCTCTTGTTTTATGGAGACTTGAAATTTCTTTCCATGAGATCGAGCCGTCTTGGTGGTCTTCCCATTGAAGGCCTCTCCCATGTATATCAGTCTAAGCTTCTGCTTCAATAACTCTATTTGCTCTTCTATATTCCCACATTTCTGAAAATGCAAATAAAAGACGACAATTATCGATCACTGCCTTCCTTATTCATTAAAGATCTCATCGATGAAAAGAACAGAGAGCAACGTAGTACAATACCTTGTATAGATCGATGAGAAGATTGTCAAGGGATTCTTGAGCTTGTTTTGAGCAGAGATGTCTGAAGGATTTGATGGCCTCAATGGCTTCTTCGGCCCTGTCCTGTTGTTTCATCACCACTGCCATGTCTTTCAATGCACTGTCCACCCGGTCTCCGGCATTTATCGCCTTCCAAAACCATACAATTGATGCATCTGAGTCCTTCTCCACCAGCTGACAATGTTTACATTACATAGAATCAATGAATCATCTTCATTGTTAAAAAATTCGGTCTTTTAAACAGATGGAACACAGCAATTCATACTCACTATATTGCTGTTGAAATAAGAAACAAAAATAGAGATCACAACAATCAAAACTAATACAATAACAACTTAAATCTTTCAATAAAAGAAATTGTTGGACTCTTGATGGAATAAGTTTGCTGCAATCTCTAAATGTAAAGAAGTAGAATTCATGAACTCCAAAACCAATGAAACCTTGCAATTGAATCAATTAGGGACTAGTTCTTAGATAAAATAAAGGAAGAACAACAGAAGCATCCAAAGCAACATCCAAGAAATATAAGCATGAAAAAAACATAGCAGAATTACACTTGTCATGGTACAACCATGTAAACTTCCTGAAAGAATTCACCAAAAGATCCAAACTTTCCAATAAAATCAGCATCAAAAACCAAACCAAGCAACCATTTGTCAACAAATAAACAAAGAAAACACGATACCAACACAAACCAACGAACAATTCATCCAAAAAAAAAAAAAATCAAACAAGACAAAGTAAAACACAAGATCATACACACACAAACAATTATGGATCCAAATCAACGGAGAATAAAATCAAATAAATAAAGAATAAATCAAAACCTGAAGATGCTTAGCACGGCCATAAGGGCTGTCACTGGAGGGAACTTTATGGATAACATGGAACAAATCCTTCTTATCTCCTCGTCTTCTCTGAGATACACCTCCTCCTACTCCAATTTCAATCCCTACTCCGCTGAGCCCGCTCTCCATTGAGCTCCAAGTTTCGGCGAAGAAGAAGGAAGATGGAGAGAAAGAGAGAAAAAGGTGAAGTTTTTAATGGGAAGGAGGAGGGGGATGAATGTGGACGGGAATGAGGACGGGTTCAGAGTGTTTTGGAATTGGTTCGCGGGGATCCGTTTGTTTGGTCCCATTCGCACGTGTAGACGGATGGACGTGCAAGTCGGGTTGCGGATCTTGTGGGACGGGTCCGACCCGGTCAGGATGTTAAACGGACTTGACTTGGATGGATCCGGATCCGACCCGGTAAGGATGTTAGATCAGATGGACTTGACTTGTGCTTGTGGGTGGATCCGGTTCAGGTTTAGTATGTTTTTCTTTCCGTTTTAAACTATTATTTAGGGTTGGTTTAGGGCATTAATTAATCCTGTCCATTTTAAACTTTTTTTTAAAAAAAGTAATAAAAAATTCGTTTTAATCACTGAACTACACGTCAAGTATGTAGGGTTCTTTTTTTAAAAAAAATAATTTCAAGGTTAAAATTAACACTAAACACTAATAAAAAAAAGTTTAAGGGGCTGGTTGTGGGTTGAAGCTTTTTTTTCTTTCACTAATTTTTTTAAAAAATAGTTTTAACTGGTATAATTTTTTTTTAAAATGTTCTATAAAAAAAATTTTATATTTATATTTTTTTAATAGAAATTTGAAAAAAAAAAAATATATTTTGATTCTTTTGTTCATTTCTGAAAAGACTCAAAAACATCAAATCCACGCAAAACGAGTGCATTGAAGTGTTACACACCCCTCATTTCCTTTAAATCAATTTATCAAATATATATTATCAAATATATATATATATATATATTATATATTTTTTTTTGAGAAAATGGATCACTTTTGAGCAATGCTAGCAAAATTTGGAGATATAATGGAAAACAGTCTGGTTGAAACTTTATCTATATTTTTGTTTTTATCTGTGAAAATACGAATAAACTCCATTTAACATTTTTTTAATTCAAATTATTACATACTGACTTTGGAGAATTTATTAAAACGAATCATTGTTAATGACAACTGTCCGCATTATACTTCCTTACCATAATTTACGCAAAATAATAATGACAATAATCATGTTCTTTTGACGGTATTAAAAGAAGCCAAAGCAAGTACAGCTCAATGGCTGAAAAGGACTAAAGTTTTATAAAGCTTCACCAACAGAGCCCAATACCTTCGGGTCTATTGGTTCACGGGTCGCCGATAGAGCTCTCACCGAGTGGTGAGAGTTCGATTCTAGTGAGGCACGTTCAGGGAGTTGTGAATAGTGGTTGTGTACGGGTGGTTCCGTAGCACGTGGGCTGACCCCGTCCCCACTTGTTCCACCGAGGCATGCTGACGTCCCCCGGGTCTCTAGTGGGTTCGCCCCGCTCTTCTTTCCCAAAAAAAAACAGAGCCCAATACAAACATTCTCCAACAGCAAATGAAGAGTTTTTGTTAGATTAATATGGCCTTACAAGAGGAAACAACATTTCAATGACCTAATTTTAGGAAAAGAGTTCCTCACCCAAAATCAAAATTGGGTAACCTTTTTTTCACATTAAAAAAATAGTTAAAATAATGCTTATGATTGGAACTTCAATTTCAATTTGTTAAGAGTCTTAAGACAGAGGTACCCTGAAAACTTATATATATATATATATATATATATATATATATATATATATATATATATATAAACAACTTAATGTACAATAAAGCCTGCAAAAAGCTTAAATCACCTGCCCTCAGCAACTGATTAACAACAAAATTAAACAATTGAATTGAAAGTAGAATTACTAGGTAGAAATAAGTTGAAATGTCAATGAATGGCAAGGATTTAATGACATACTCTACCGATTATAACTTAAGGAAATTAAATACTGAATACACAGATGGGATCTCAACATATAGAAAAAGAATTATTGCATGAGACTTAGTTGGTACCAGTGATGAAGGATAAAAAAAAAGGTAAAGAAAACTTAACTAGACCTGCCAGGCTAATTTGAACAATAACAGATAGGAACACTTTGATTATCAAACACTAGAAACAAAATGAACATCTGATAACCCGGAAAAGATAACTGGATGGTTTGTTTTTCTGTGAAACCACGAATGCATCAGAAAAACAAACTCACAATGAGTGAATGGGGGAGTCTAGTTTCCCCGCCCGCGATCACCCATCCTCCCCCTTCCACGAACAAAGCCTCTCCCCCCACCCCCTCTGCCCCTCTCATATCCAGCACCTGTTGCATTTGAGAAGGAAGAACTAGAGTTGATATCATGTAAAAGCATCATAAGATAAAAAGCACAAAGTATGCAGCCATTAACACTAGCAGGGAACTTTTATAACATATTTATCACTAAGCCAAGCCATTCATTAATCATGTCAAGGGGCATGATTTTAGTGACATTTCGAGGTAAAGTATTAGAAATGAACTATAAAAGACTTACCACGATAAGCATAACCACCACCTCTACCACCACGACCACCCCAATTTGAGTTCCATCCACCATTTTCTTCATAAATTAAATTTTAAAATAAAAAAAAAAAGCCAAAATGAGAACGCATCAAAAAAGAGTAAATATGTAAAGTTCTAAACAACTCTACAAATAGCCAGGCACACCGGTTCAGAAGGAATCGTCATCACTACAACACACCACAATAATTTAAAAACATAAACTTCTAATGATCCTCTATTTTCATTGTTTATAAAACAGCCATTCCTAAACAATAAGTTCCTGTGATGCCAAACTTCCCTTGCATAAGAGATTTGAATCAATGCACACCGGGCCAATCTCATATGAAGAACTGCTCTTAATGTAGTACATTCAGACCGAAAGAGACATAATAACATATTTTCAGGCATTTTAATATGTCTAAGAGCAATAACTAACCAGATATTGCAATCAATTATGATAATCAGGAAAAGCACTATGTTAACGAGTGTATTACCATAATTGTAACCATATCCACCTTGATTGCGGCCATATCCACCTTGGTTGTACCCTCCACCCTGGTTGCCATAACCCCCTTGATTGTTCCCATATCCACCTTGATTGACATACCTTCCTTGATAGTTGCCGTATCCTCCTTGACCATTACCATAGCCGCCGTACCCATTGTAATTACCCCTTCCCCAACCTCTTCCTCTCCCTCTTCCTCGGCCACGCCCTCGACCATATGACTCTGAATCAAACATTGCAAACAATTATCGATCATTTCAAGGTGGAATTCCATAATATAATCAAGTAATACCTTCAGCAACTTGAACTTGCCCTTGTCTTGGTTGATGTTGTTGGTGGTGGTGTTGTTGATATTGCTGAGGCTGCTGCTTATACTGTGGCTTTGGTTGTTCCGCATACAGAGGGGCTTGATACCTAACGAGATGGAGGATAGATACATGAAGTAAAAAGAGATAGTGCCCGTGCTTTAGAGCACTGCATGTAAGAGGCTAAGATTATGGTTCCAAGTTATCAAAGAACATTTCTCATTCATGTTTGAAGCAGAATAACGGCTTGTAAAAAATTAATTACCCAGGTGAATTTTTGCTTAACTCTCTGGTTGACAGGGAGATTGATATCATTGATACATGACGGGTCATCTCTAGACTGCGACCAAATAAATAACAAAAGCATATAAATATCAAAGGCAGAAGATAAACAATCTATTTTATATATGAACAGCTAAACATCAAGAGACTTAACGGTACAAGGCCCTCTTCAATTGGTTCCCATACATCAGTAATGCTTACTGAACTAATTTTTGTATCTTGGTGCAACCCAGGAATCCTTTTCTGAAAGTAAAAGTGAGTGCAAAACTTTCAATAAACTGGTTTCCTAAACAGTGTGAAATGAACTAATAGCAAAAAGAGAAATATATATATATATATATAACCTTCAGAATCTCAGCAATGGCCACTGTTTTGCTGATCGCCTGACCCATTGCCTTCAAGACAATCTCCCCAATCCGTTTTTCCTTAAAAAACATACATATCAACAAAAAGTAAATCACTTGATCAACAAGCACTATCAAATCTTTCAGAAATCACCCCCAAGTAAGAATATGCATAAGCACAGGAATTTAAGTCAGAACATGAAATACATCATAGAATAACAGATTGTAATTATCAGGACTGATCACTAATGGTAAGACTACTGGACCACTTGGCAATAGAAGGGCAGGCTAAAAGATTACAACACCAAATAAAAAAAGACATTTACGTGCTGCCTTGCACAAACCAGATCTACAGATTATATCAACCAAGGGAATTAATCCAGTCCTAATTGCAGCACGCAAATGCCCCTGAGAAAAAAATTATTTAAAATACACATGTTGAAACTTTCAAAATATTTCTCAAAGATATAAGTAAAAGAGGAAGCACAAACTTGGTCAATGCTGTAATTTCTCCTGAAAAAAATATTTAATTGGTTCAAAAAGGCACATATGATAATATGTATCTTCACACTTTAAAAGATGGTAGTTTTGAACCTACCTTCAATAATGACCATAAACTAGGACCAAGAAGAATAAGAAACTCTAAGAGGCTATTTTCATAAAAGAACACAAAAGCTGATGATGCTTCCTATCTATATTCACACATTGATAAAAAAACCATATTAGATGGCATAACTTCGACACCAGGAAAATTTTCATTATTTCATAATACATGAGAGTATGCTCCTCAAATGTATTCTTGCAGTTTTACAAGTCTGTCATTCAAATACCCAGGCAGATGCATCAATGTGCGAGAAATCAGTTAGAAAGGAAATTGACCAAATACACACAATATTGATGACCCTGTTCAGGCTAATCAATTTTGCTGTTATTCTATGACAGTCTCATGTGATATCTTACATAACATTTTACCCAGATGATCATAGAAATAAGAACAACACTGAATTCAGCCATATCAAAACAATAAGTAGACATCAGAAAAGAAACAGATGTTTCTTCCATTCATAAAAGAAAATACATAAACAATATCATATCAAAGGTATAGAGACAGCAAGAAATACTATACCAGCTGATGCATTCATCACAGGTTCCAATAATTATAGTCATCCATGAAAAAGATAAGCATATAGGGAAGGAAGACACTAAGTTTCCTTTTTCTTTCCCAAAGAGAAGTATTTAATAGAAACCGACAACAGCTAAATTGCCTACCAATGGTGATTGGTGCATGAGCATCTGTAATGTTGCTTGTCTAACACAGCATATTTGTCGGCTACAGGCATAAACTGACAAATGAATCATGGGAGAACTTTCTCTAAACAGAACATTTACAGAGATTGCACTATGAACATGATAGCCATCAAATGTACATTCATGGTAATACTGCTAAACCAAAAGATCATTTTATTTCCTGTAATCAATTCAAATGTCGCTTACCTGACACAGCATATTTGCCGGCTACAGGCATAAACTGACAAATGAAACATGGGAGAACTTTCTCTAAACAGAACAAATACCGAGATTGTGCTATGAGCATGACAGCCATCAAGTGTACATTTATGGTAATACTGCTAAACCAAGAGATTATTTTTATTTCCTATAATCAAATGGGTAAAAAAACAAAAAAAGGCAAGAAGTTCAATTCAACTGATTTCTCAACATACTTTAACCTTTTATTATATTTGATATTCTCTGAGCATTGGCTTTGTGTCACTTAACAACAATATAATAACAATACAAGTGTTACCTTTTCCAAAGAAACACATGGGAAATCTTGCTCAAATAAATCTTGAACAATACTATCAAATAAAGGAAATTTAACATATCAACTACAATGAAATTAAAATAACGAAACCAATCACAGCTCCATGGATGCGTTCACTTATTTAGCTCGGAAATAGCACAAAAATGTCCATAAATCTCATACTATGTGGCAAATATTAGTAAGAAACAACAACTCCAACAAGATCAGCAAAACAACTTGAACAAACCCTAATCAAGAAATGAATCCCATTCTCACTGATCAAAAAGCAGCATTGATTCACAACAAACTAATCCAAACAAGAAAAGAAAAAAAGATAAAAAAAAACAATCAAGATGATCTTCAACCCAAAACTCTAATGACAAACAATGAACGATCACACATTTGCAAAACACCACCATCAAAATCAACTCAAAATCGCAAAAGAAAATAAAAGGGAAAACAAATATACCTGAACGAGGCTAGAAGCGTAGGTGATGTAGTTCTTGATAAGGCCTTGGGTGGTGATCCGGATCTCGTTCTCATTGATGGCGGACTCGGGTCTCGGCTTCTCCACTCGGTGGTACCTATCCATGGTTATAGCAAGCTCTTCCGGTGAGAAGGAAGAGGGATCGGGAATCGATTAGGGTTAGGGTTTGAAGATTTGGGGGCGTTTCTAAAACCCTAGAGAGGAAGGAGCCGCGGGTGAAGAAGAAGAAGAAGAGAAGCGAAGCTTAAACCTCTGCGGCTTTAAAATTGAGAAGCACAAATGCGGATATGCCACTCTAACTCTCTCAAATTAGGGCTTTCCTTTTTTTTTAATTAAATAATAGAGATTATATATTTTTTTCAATAAAAAAAAATTATATATATATATATATATATATATATATATATATATATATGAGCTCACGCCTTTACAAAAATTCATGGACGTCCCGTGAGACGGTTAAATTAATATCCAACAATGGACACTCTAAAACTCACCATTCATCCCTTTTCAAACAC